>NC_133664.1:63335076-63635076 GCF_037893015.1 Macrotis lagotis | reverse complement strand
TATATTACTTAAAAGAAGGAAAGCCAAGAATCATGAAGAACCAGAGCAGAAGCCGTCAGGGTTCAAAGCAGAGGTGAACCTACTTTTAGGCTCAAGCCAGGTCACTGAAAACTGAATGGGCAGAGGTAGCTGGCACAGATTTAACTCTAGAAGGGACCGCAGAGGGCATAGAACACCACTCCTTTTTTACAGATAGGGAAATTGAAACCTAAGAAGCACAGGGATTTTCCTTAAGATCACAAAAGGAAGTAAGCAAGCGGCAGAGGGAATGTTGAACCCAAGCCCTTCTGACCTCTCTGCCAGAGGATTTTCAATTGTGTCAGATTTTTTTTTTTCTGACAAAGGATGGACTAGATCCACAATTTTTTTTCGAAGTTATATTGATGTATTTTCTTTTTACCTTGGCAAACACTTCCAAATTACTCTAACCCCTAGAGGAGTTCTTATTTTATAACAGTATAACAATAAAACAAAACTAACAATGCACTGACCTCATTTGAAAGGCATGCAACATTGCATATATCTGAAGCACCCCCAACCTTTTCATTTTTAGTGGGGTTTTTTTAGGTTTTTTTTTTTGGCAAGGCAAACAGGGTTAAGTGGCTTGCCCAAGGCCACACAGCTAGGTAATTATTAAGTGTCAGAGACTGGATTTGAACCCAGGTACTCCTGACTCCAAGGCCGGTGCTTTATCCACTACGCCACCTAGCCGCCCCTTTAGTGTTTTTTTAATGAACAAAAATCTATTTTCTCTTCTTCCTGCCCCTAACCCCACAGAAAAGGAGAAGGAAAAAATGAAGTTCTTATAAAAAATTATGTAGAGTCAAGCAAATAAAATTCCTTCATAGGCTAATACGCTAAAATGGTACAGAACAATACACAGGTGTGTATATGTGTATGCACATACATACTCACATATGCATACATATAGCTTCATATATAGTCTAATTCTACACCTTAAAACATTGTCTCATCATCATTGAGCTTCTGGAATCATAGATGGTCATTGTATTAATTTATAATTCCTCTCAGTTTTCAAAATGATATTGGTGCTGCTTATGCATGAATTATTCTATTTTAGTTCATTTTTATAATATAACATCTATTTTGTCATATGGTACATAGGCTATAATTAGGTGATATATAATAAATATTATACAATAGAATATGTATAATATCATATGGTATAATATCAGTATTACAGTACAAATCATTTTGATTCTGCTCATTTCCCTCCACATGAATTTGTGTAATTCTTTCTACATATCTCTACAGTCATCTATTTCCTCCTGTCTTATAGCATAATAGGATTCCATCATGTTCCTTTAATACAACTCAAAAAATCCATTCCTCCACTGATGGGCATTCCTTTAATTTCCAGTGTTTTTGCCACCTGTGGGTCAACAAACATTTACTGAGCACCTACAGATACTGTGCTAAGGATTGGAGATAGGGAGAAAGATAAAAAATAGTATTCATTTATTCTTAGATAGCTCATGGTCTAATGGGCAGAATATGCAAACAATTACCCACAAATAATAAGGTAAATCAATAAAGAAGAGTCGTTCTAAATATGTTTGAATGAATAGCACCTCTTTTTTCTTTGATCTCTTTTGGAATTGGGCCTAAAAGTGACAGATCTGCTTTAGGAAACAAGAGCCAGAAGTAACTGATATTTTAAGGAGTTATGGTGAAATATTTGGGGACTTACAAAAAAATTATTAAATCTGTTTTACCTCATTCTTTGTTATGGAACTGCCTTTACACCTTTATTTATATCTCCCCTCATAACTCAAGTCTACATATGACTACATTTGTCAAACCATCTTGGTGACTCATTCAGGAATTCAATTCTTTTTACGGGAAAACCTGTGATTAATCTGGGGGGGGGCGGATGGAGAAGGGAAATTTTCCACTATTAACTGTCCACAATTACCTAGAATTTTAAGATTTATACAAACTTTACCTTGAAATAACCTGAAGAAAGTGTATCATTATCTCCATTTTATACATTTGAAAAAAATTCAAGTGATTTATCTAGAATCATACCATTATTAGGACTGGAGCTGAGACTTGGAACACAAGTGTAAGGCAAAGCCAAGGGCTCCCTCCACTATATTTTGATGCTACTCAATCATAATAAGTTTATTGGCTCATCTATCAACAATCCAAAATGATTTCAAATAAACCAGAACATTCATAGTCATCAAAAGAAGGTAGGCAAACAGACAGGCAGGCAGAAGATAGGTAGATAAGAAGACCTTCAATGAAATCTGACTTCAGACACTTAATTAGTTGTATAAATTTGGATGAGTCACTCAACCATATGCCTCAGTTTCCTCATTTGTGAAAAACAGTGATGTAATATCTATCTTGCAGGGTTGTTATGAAAATCAAATGAAATAATAATTATAAAATACTTAGCCTATTGACCGGTCCATACCAAGTGCTATAAAAATATTATTTATTATTTTTGTTGGATAGATGAAAAGTAAATGGGTATATTGATAGACTGGCAGTGTGGTACAGTGGAAAAGATGGGGATTCCAAATCCACCTCTGATGCTTACTCTAAATCTATGTTCTTAAAACCTAAGTTTTTGGTGGTAGTAGTGGTCAGTTGTTTTGCAGTCATGTCTGATTCTATATGACCCCATTGAGTGTTTTCTTAGTAGAAATACTGGAATGGTTTGCCATTTCCTTCTTCTGCTCATTTTATAGATGAGGAAACTGAGGTAAACAAGGTTAAGTTACTTGCCTTAGATCACACAGCTAGTCCAAGATCAGATTTGAACTCAAGGAGATGAGTCTTCCCAGTTTCAGCTCAAGAGCTCTATGCAGAATGCCATCCTGCATCAGTTCAATGAACTTCCAAGCCTTTGGTTTTCTTAACTAGAGATGGTCTTAAAAACTACTTTTCAGCTCCAGATCTATACACACAAACACTCCTCATTCCATATCATTTCTCTGGATAGTCAGCTCTTGGCAATATGAGACTAATTCTTCTATGACTTTATCCTTAGTCACATAAATCCTGGAACCCTCCTTCCATCTTTGGATCAATTAGAATAGCTACCCATTGAGAAAGTTATGGGAGACAAAACTCAAAAGAGAAAGGTCTCTTTCCCTAAGAGAAGACTTCTAGACCAGTGTGGGTGTCAGGCATCCTTTTTTTTTTGGTTGAACTGTTGATACAGCCAAAGTGAATTACCGCTAGTGAATGAGGAACATGTGAACATTACTACTGAAGTATGCTAGGGTTAAATTCAATTGGACCAATGAGAGAAATTTTAACTCAGTACTAGGTGACTTTAATTTCCTCATGAGAGCCTGATCTCATGGGTAACAAGTAAATTCATTATCTTGTGCTTTTCCTATAGCAGTTACCCTCTAATTTTTTTTTGTTAAATTGTAATTAGTTGAATTCAAAGGTTTACAGTGGGTTGGATGTGCAAATGACAGATCATCATCTACTAGAATTTTCTACCTTTTTGAATCACAGAATCTTAGAATTGGAAGATAAACCTCCCAGTAATCATCTAGTTTGATGTTTTCTATCATCTCTAATTTCCAAGTGAAAGCTTCCAGTGTTAGGGAACTTGCCACCTTTTGAGTTGGTCCATTCAAATTTGAGACTGTTTCAACTACAGTGTGGCGTAAGTCAAGAAGACCTGGGTTCAAATCGCACCAGTACCAGCAATTATTAAGTACCTGCCATGAGATAAAATGGGAGGCTACAGGCATAGGGACAGAGACCTGGTCTTAGGGGCAAGAAGACCTGGGTTCAAATCCTGATTCTTATACACACTGACCAAATGATCCTGGGCAAACCATTTAATCTTTTAGTGTTCTCAGTAACTCTCTTAGACAAAGTTGAAGAGAATATACCCAAGCTAAGAGTTACCCACACAAAATGAAATCTCAAGTCCATCTTATACTCTTAATTATTGGAAGAGGCCTTGCATCAAGTCTGAATTTGTCTCTTGGCAACTTCCAGACTTTTCTCCCTAATCTATACTATCTTTGACCAAGAAAAACAAGTAGAAATCCCCTTCCAGATGACAGTGCTTCAAATTTCTGAAGACAGCTGTCATCCTCCTTTCCTCATCCCTTTCCATCTTCACTCCCCAAGTCTTCCTCCCTCCAGACTAAACATTCACAATTCTTTCAACTGGTCCTTATATGGGATAGTTTGTGGTTCCTTTCCAAACTTGGGTTCCAATGGAACCCATTTGGGTGGAATATCTGTCGGTCTTGTTTTTTTCTGCCTTTTTTGTGACAGAAGCAGACATAGGAAAAACTCTTGATAAATGCAAAGTATAGTCAGGCAAAAAAAATTGGACAAAAATAAGTGACTCAGGGTCTTCTACTTAAACTTAGGATAACAGATGTGGCTTTGAATTCAAGAAATTAGACATGGAGTATAGTTGACAAGGGGTTGTTGACAAAAATACAAGATAAGGTTATTCCTAGTTTCGCTGTAGTATGGGGTGGGGGGATGGAATTGAAAGGATAGAATTCCTGAGTTCAAATCTGGCCTCAAACATTCATTAGCTATGTGACCTTGAGCAATTCACTTAACCCTATTTGCCTCAGTTTCCTTATCTGTAAAAAAAGCTAGGAAAGGGAATGGCAAACCACTCTAGTATCTTTGCCAAGAAAAGTCCAAATGAGGTCACGGAGAGTTGGGCATGACTGAAATAAGTAAACACCAAAAACAGAGGGGAAAACAAGCACAGAAGTAAATACATAACCTTTTCCCTATTCTAAATATCTTAGAAATGCAAGTAAGAGGTTAGGTAAGAGAAGAAGGATGACAACCTGGGATTCTCCAAGGAATCTGATCTCTTTTTAGAAATTCATTTTCTTCTTCTCTAGATTCTAAGTATTTATTACTTATAACATTCATCAAGGGAAATGTATTGTGAGAGTGCATATGAAATCAGAGTATTTTTTGGAAAGAGCATGGCCTTGGAGTCAGGAGGACAGGAGTTAGAATCTGACCTCAGACACTTGAATCTTACTAGCTGTGAGACCTTGGGCATATCACTTAATCCTGATTACCTTGACTCCAAAGCCATCTTCAGTCATTCTGATTAATATTTGACTACTGGACCCAGATGGCTCTGGAGGAGAAAGTGAGGCTGGTGATTTGGCACAGCACCCCCTCACTCAAATCCAATTCACGTGCTTGTCATAGCTTTACCTCCCTGATGTTATGTCATGGTCTTCTTCAAGAATGAAGGACAAGGGGCAGCTAGGTGGTGCAGTGGATAGAGCACTGACCCTGGTGTCAGGAGGACCTGAGTTCAATTCCAACCTAAGACACTTAATAATTACCTATTTGTGTGGCCTTGGACAAGACACTTAACCCCATTGCCTTGCAAAAACCTAAAAAAAATGGACAAAAAATCATATAATCAGAGAATAGCTGGCTGTATTAGAATCACAGAATAAGAAAATGTTGGAGCTGGAAAAGAAGGGCCTAAGAGACCATACCCTGATTATCCAGTGACTGATCATTTTGCTTAAGATGGGAAGAAAGAAGAATTAAAAAAAAGATGGAATAAAAGGAATCTCAAAGAATATCAATCAATCAAATCAATATCTAATTAAACAACTCCTCTGTGTCAATCTGATCTGATAAATCTGATCTGATCTGAGAAATACATGATATATATGTATATATTATATATATTTTGTGTATATATAAATATATATACACACATACATACATACATACATACATACATCTATGTATTGCATATATGGAGAAGCTAGACTAGAAGAGAATCAGGAACTCTGGAAAGAGGTGAACCTCAAAGTGAGGTGAGGGTTCCCAAAGAAGGAAATGAGGAGGGAGAACATTCTGGACATGGGGAACTCTGTCATGATATGGCAGAGACTTAACTAGAAGGCAGACATGCTGAGTATTACTTCAATGCTACAGGGTCCTACACTATGGCAATGACTTTTTGCTATCTGAGCAATCTATTAATGTGTCCTTGAGAAGTGTCCACTTCTCAAGTCTTCTTCAGTGGGGACTGATTATCCAGGTCCTCCATTTTTCCTTCTTCAGTTGATCACATCAGGCAACAACCCCACCTCCACCTAATTCAATCGCCTCCAATGGCTCTTAAGAATTTCCAGGATCAAATATAAAACTGTTTTGCTTTCAAAACTCTTCATCATCTGATCCCTTCCAGTCTTCTTACTCCTTCTTCCCTTCAATGTACTCTTCAATCCAGTAACACCAGCTCCCTGGCAGCTTCTTGTAATACTAGACTCCATCTCCTGACATAACATTTTCATCAGCTGTCCTTCTCTCAGGACTGGAACTCTTCCTTCTCATCTTCATCTCCCAGCTTCCTTCAAATTCCAGCTAAAAATCTCATTTTTATAAGAAGCTTTCCTGACCCCTCTTAATACTACTATCTTCCCCAAAAAGAGTCAGATCTAAATAATTGGAAAAAATATCAATTGCTCATAGTTGGGTTGAGCTAATATAATAAAAATGACAATTCTATGCAAATTAAATTACTTATTCAGTGCCATACCAATCAAACTACCAACTAACTACTTTACTGAGTTAGAAAAAATAGTAACAAAATTCATCTGGAGCAACAAAAGGTCAAGAATTGCAAGGGAAATGAAGAAAACAATGTAAAGGAAGGTGGCCTAGCTCTACCAGATCCAAAACTATATTATGAAGGAGCAGTCATCAAAACTGCCTGGTACTGGTTAAGAAATAGAATAATATGGAAATGGATTAGGAGAGATTCAAAAGAAACCACAGTAAATGACAACAGCAATCTACTGTTTGACAAACCCAAAGACATCAGCTTCTAGGATAAGAACTCAATATCTGACAAAAAAGTTGGAAAAACTGTAAAATCGTATGGCAAAAACTAGGCATAGATCCATATCTCATACCCTATATCAAAATAAGGTCAAAATGGATACAGGATTCAGACATAAAGGGTGACACCATAGATAAATTAATAGACCAAGAAATACTCTATCAGATCTATGGAAAGGGGACAAATTTATGACCAGACAAAAATTAGAGCACATTATAAACTGAAAAATGAATGACTTTGACTATATTAAATTAAAAAGGTTTTGCACTAATGAAATCAATGCTGCTAAAAGCTGGGAAACAATCTTCACAACTAGGAGTTCTAATAAAGGTCTCATTTCTAAAATATATAGAGAATTGCATCAAATTTATAAGGTCACAAGTCATTCCCAACTGGTAAATGACCAAAGGATAAGAACAGTTTTCAAATAAAGAAATTAAAGCTATATAAAACCATATGGAAAAAATATTCCAAATCATTATTGATTACAGAAATGCAAATTAAACAACAGAGAGGTATCACCTCACACCTAACAGATTGCCCAAGGTGAGAAAAAGAGAAGATGATCAATGTTGGAGAGGTTGTGGGAAGATTGGGACATTGATACATTGTTGGTAGAGTTGTGAACAGATCTAACCTTTCTAGAGAGCAATATGGAACAAAGTCCAAAGAGCAATAAAACTGTTCATACCCTTTGACCCAGCAATTCCAATTCTAGGTCTATATCCTAGAAGAAATTATATTTTTTAAAAAAGGGAAAAGTCCCACATGTTCCCAAATATTCATAGCAGCTCTTTTTTGTAGTTGCAAGGAATTGGAAATTGAGGGGATGCCCATCAATTGGAGGAAGGCTAAACAAGTTATGGTACATGAATCCTAGGGAATACTATTGTTCTATAAGAAATCATAAATGTTCAGACTCTAGAGAAGCATGGAATGACATACGGGATCTGATGCTGAGCGAAGGGAGAAGAAACAAGAGAACAATGTACACATCAATAACAACATTGGGATATGAACAAGCTTGATGGAAGCAGCTCCTCTCAGGAGCTCAGAGAGCTAGGACAATTGTATTAGACCAGCTATGGACTATGCTATCCCCAGCCAGAGGAAGAAAAACAAAACAAAACACACACACACACCGTCAAAAAACAACCCTTCAAAATCTGATGAAAACTTTATAAAAATTATCTCTTCTGGATTTCTTAATCCTAATTCCTCATACCAAAAATTTCTAATCTGTAAACCTGTTTATCAAAATATGTATATGCAATGCTAAACTAACTGTTCCCAGCTGAGGGGAGAGGGGGTGGGAAGGGAGAGCAGAAGGAAATTTTGTAACTTTAAAAATATATGTGCATATGGATGGAAATAAATAAATAAATACTACCGTCTTCCCTCTGTGTTTATCTCCAATTTATTCCATTTATGTTTTGTTTGTACACAGTTGTTTGTAGTCTCATTGGAATGTCAGCTCCTTGAGGGCAAAGACTGTTTTTGTTTTTTAAATTTCTTGCCAGCACTGAGGCTGGCAAATAGCAGGTTCTCTAAAAATGATTGTTTGACTCCAGCTGTTTAACTGCTCATTTAGTTCTATCTCTATCAGCAATTAGGATATGCTCTTTCTTCTGACTATAAAGTAAGTTAATTAAAAGTAGAGATTACTTTCCTATTTGTTATCTCCAAAACTTAACACAGTGTCTGCTGTATACTAAGCCATTAACAAATGGTTAATTTTTAGGATGAAATGGGAAAAGAGATAATACTCTAAACAGTCACTATTTTCTAATTGTAGAAGGTTTACTTAGAAAGTTGAAACAATTTTTGAAAATGAGTTTTGAAGATTATTTCTTAGCTTCGTTTAGTATTTGTAGTTTCCCTATTGCCCACCATCATAGAAAATTGAAAGCTGAATGGATTCATTTTTCTTTGATCCTTAAACTTAGTGGAAGAATGAAATTATTTACTCTAACGAGCCTTAATTGTAGCACTATCAATTAATTTGTAAATGATTTGCATACTGTTGTAGCTCCTAAATTAGAAAGTCCTAAAACTAATTTTTTCACAGTCATCACACCCCATTCCCTTCACAACCCAGAGGCAGAATAGATAACTACATTCTATTCTCTAATGGACAGAGGAGTCCTTCCTTACTTGTTCTTTTGTTCTGGAAAGGGGGGTAGTTGGAGAATGCCCCAAACTGATCTCATGAAGCTTTCCAGGGGATAAAATCACTTCCTCAAATAATGGTAGTATTTGTATTTTTATTTCATTTCAAAAGCACTGTACCAATATGTCAATCTTCACCACATGCAGGAGGGCTTGGGTCAGACTTTTAAGTTTCAGTGAACATATGGAAACCATAAGAAGAATAAACCTTAGGCTTCATTATGGAAGTGGTTAACAATATCCATTAGGTTGAGCTCAAGCCTTCTGAAATCTTCTTATGCCATTGTATACGGCTCATTGAAATGCCCATGATACTATTAATTTCATATTCTCTGATAAATTGGTAATACTCATAGAATGTTTCACTTGTTTTTCCACCTCTATAAATCTTCTAAAAGAAAAGGAATTTTTCAAAAATTTTAAAATAAAAAAATAGTTAAATTATTCTATTTTTAGAATGAATGTCCTTTTATTTCACTAGATTCCATTTAGGTCCTAAAATTTCAACTACAATATTAAAAACATAGTCAACTGAATCTGTGATCTCATCTATATGTAGAGATTCCTTTCAGTGATAATGATCACTATCCATTTAGGCACAATCACTGTGTGATACTTAGCCATGACCTCCCAGAGATGACTAATGGCGATCCACTCAAAGTGCTTGGGTCTATCCTCACTTTCTCCAACATGTGGAGAACATAGGCTGTTCAAGAATAATGATCCCATATCTCTTCCTTGTGAACTGCCTCTCTTTTTTTATGATTTAGTAATTTGATACCATCTTTTATTCCCATTCCTCATCTAAGTTTCTTATATGTTATATGTTAGAGACTGCTCAAAACCTTCATTCTCTCCTCTTCACTGCCCTGTTTCATGACTTGAAGTCATTCAACATCACTCATAGAATATTGACATTAAAAAGATGTGCCTTTGTTACTGGGAGAAGTTTGGGATTATTAAAAGATTTTGATGATTTCCAAATGGCAATTCAGTCCATTCTCCAAGATGGTCTATTTGCCCAAGATTATATATATATATATATATATATATATATATATATGCATATATATATATATAGAGAGAGAGAGAGGTGGATGGATAGATAGAAGTATACATTATTTACATATGTATATTTACATATAATATGTGTATACATATGCAGAGATGAATGAGCGTTTTCTCTACCATTCTATTTCTAATTTCTAATTTATCAAAAATAATATTTTAATAGTTGTTTACATCTTAGGTAGAGTTTTCATCCTTTGTTCCTAATAGCCTGCTCCTACGCTCAAATAACATTCTTCCAATACCCACACTGAAACTTGTCTTTAGAAGCAAAGCAGGTTTTTTCTCAGCTCTAATAAGTACTTTAGAATGTTTTCCACATGCTCATTAATCCCCAACATTCCTGTGTTAAGCGGTAATTCCTTTGCTCAGGCAATAAAGTAGATTTTATAATATTATATTAAAGAAAATTATGATTGAGTCAGATGTATCAACATTAAATCACTTTGAAGTAAAGGATGACCCAGAGATCTTAAGTCTGGCAGAGTGTGCCTTAGCTTCTGAAAGAATTGGTGCCTATTTTGGAGAGCCTCCAAAAAGATAAAGAGCACAAGGAGAGACAAAAATTCCAGGTCTTCCTCACCATACCATGACTATTGCCCATGCAAGTCCCATTCCACTCAACCCACCTGAAAATCTCAAATCCATTTCCTACTAAAAGAGTCTCTCTTAAATGCTTTCAGTTGCCTTTGGTCATTTGTTTTCAGGCAAGTGAGTGAAGGGAATACAAGATGAATGAGAAGCATCTTTTATCTAGAAAAGAGTTCTTAATCTTCTTGTGTCACAATAAAAGGTAGCATTTTTGTAATATTTTGAAGTTTTCAAAATGCTTCGCATATGGTGTCACATTTGATCTTCACAAAAACTCTGTGAGGCTTACTGATGAGGAAATTAAAGCTAAGGATAAATCACTTGTCCAAGATCACACAGCTTAGAAATGGCTCAGGCAGTATTTGAACTCAGATTTTCCTGATTCCAAGTCCAATATTAGATCCCTGTGGCTCCTAGTTGCCTCACTTTCCTAATCCCCTTTAATATGATTGCCTACCCCTGAGATAATCTCTAATTTATATTGTTCATACATGGTAGTTTCCATGTCATCTCCCCCCCTTAGAATATTAGCTCCTTGAGGGGAGGGACCAGGTTCTGAAATTATTCTTTGTATCCCAGGACTTAGGGCAGGGCCCGGTGAATAATTGGCAGTTCTAAATATATACTAACTTAACTTGTCATGGACCCCTTTGGCAGACCCATGAAGCCTAAGGACCCTTGAGAATAATGTTTTCAAATGCATAAAATGAAATACATAGGTTTAAAAAGTCAATCAATTGTACTGAAGTACAGTTCTTGTATGTTTAGTATGACTGCACATATATAGTCTATATCAAATTGCTTGCCTTCTCAGTGGGGATTAGGGGAGAGTTACAGGGAGATAATTTGGAACTAAAAATTTAAAAAATATATTAAAAATTATTTTTACAAGTAATTGGGAGGGAAATAAAATATTAAATTAAAATTTAAATAAAGAAAACAAGTTCCTGGACCTCATGTTAAGAGCTCCTAATCTAGAAGAAAGGTTTTATACATACTTAAAGCATTAAAATTTTTCACCAAGGATTCCTACTTCCAAGAATGAGTGTTTGGAACTCTAGAGTTCTCCAAATTTCTCAGTGGCAGAGGTCGGACGTGAACCTGCAACAATAAATTTTATTTGTCAGGGCCCTTGGGTACATGGATACTAAGTTTATGGGAGAAAAATACTATCTGCCCTTATCCCTTCTGTATCTTCTTACTCGTGTCTCTGGCTCTAAACACTTACACTGTAAATCCTTATAAGTAGGGACTAAGTTTGTATAATTTTGTTTGTACCTAGCATATTGGTGTTGGATTAGAATGCTCCCATAAATCAGGAGAAGTAATAGAAGGACACATTCGAGGTCTCTCTGAAGAACTCTGGAATTGAGTGCTTGACTTGGGAGACAATGGCCAAGGACTGTTCGACATAGTTGTGTGCACATCAAAGAAGGCATTGTGCTTTATGAGTGAAGTAGAATTGCAGTGGCTCAAAAGAAATGTGAGATGCACAAATTTAGAAACGTCTCCACTTCAAATGTGCATGAGGACTATAAGTCCCTGATCTGTGGTACAGTCTTCTGAGTTTGTGCTGGTCTCATCAGTCACAGTTGGACACACTGTACCTTGACTCCAAGGTCCTCTTCAAGAATGAAGAACCACAACTATTCTGCGTACATCCTTGGTAGCAATGTATTTCTAACATAATAAGCTGATTTTTTTCTCATTTTGGTTCCTTTCTATGATTTCAATGGTACTGAGAACCCCCAGTGAGGAAATCTAGATCAGTAACTATACTGTAGCTTACCATTTCCAAGAGATATCTGAGGGATATTGAGAGAGGTTAAGGCCACACAACCAGATTATGACAGCAGACCACAGATCCAGAACCAGAAGGAAGCTCAGTGGCAATCTAAGCCAAAATACCTAATTTTTCAGGTGAGGAAACTGAGTTTCAGAGAGGATGATTTGTTTTCCCATGGTCACAAAGGTAGTAAATGGAAAAACTGAGATTTGAACTCAGGTCCTCTTGACTCTCAGTTCAGTGTTCTGAATCATTCAGCTAGAATTGAAACACGTGTCTTTTTTTTTTTAAGATTTTTGCAAGGCAAAGGGGTTAAGTGGCTTGCCCAAGGTCACACAGGTAGGTAATTATTAAGCGTCTGAGGCCGCATTTGAACTCAGGTACTCCTGACTCCAGGGCTGGTGCTCTGTCCACTGAGCCACCTACCCGCCCCAACACAAGTCTTCTTAAGTCTGAGTTTGACCCTCTATTCACAAATCTAAAATCTCTCTCACTGTTATTCACCTTATATGGATGTAAAAAACCAACACATCTTTGATATAAGCAAGACAGAAGAATTATATGCTTTTCATAAAAGTGTTATGACTAGGTCATATTACAGCAATTACTTCAAGAAAGCATATGCAGTACAGGAGCTCAAGAACAGTTGAATTATCCAAGTTCTTAAGTGAAATGACATTTTTAAAAAAATATTTAGAAAGGATTAACTGCATTTTACAATGGGTATTGTCATTGATCCATCTTCTGAAAGCCACTGATTTCTAACCTGTTGGAATCAGCACCTTGGAATCTAGCACATTCCTTTTTGGATCATAAACTGAGATGAGAAATAAAAATGGTTACAATAGGGTGAGAAAGGGTCTTCTTTATAATTTATGCTAGAGGTCAAACTTCAAAGAACCCATCTGCAAATCTTCATATGGACTTGGCAGATCAACCTCTAGGCAAAGTGATTGATTATTTTGGGAGCAGCCCAAGAATCACTGTTCTGCCTAAACAGACTCAACTATGGAATGTGCAGGCACACCCTTGGAACTTCATTGGGTATTCTGAAAGTTGCTGCATGAAACAATGGTTATAGAAATGGTTAATTCCACAGGGAAAAAAATGTTATAAATGGTTAATGCTCTAAATTATAGTATAACAAGATTTCACAGCTTTGATTAATTAACAATGACAGTCATTATTATTTTAATTTTTATTATAGCTAGCACTTATAGAACATCTTCCATGTGACTGGTACCATGCTAGGTACTTTAAAAATAATTCATTTGATCCTCACAACAAGTATTCAATTATTTATCTCCATATTATAATTGAAGAAACTGAGGCAAACAGAAAGTGATTTACCCAAGGTCATACCTTTAGTAAGTTTTCATGCCATATTCCAACTCAGGAATATCTGACTCCAGGTCCATCATCCCATTATTCACTTGCACCACTCAACTATAAAAGCTAGATAATATTTTTAACAACTCCATTGCTGTGAAATAATTTCAGTAATTAATAGAGTACATACAATACAAATGACAAGATGTTATAAAAATATTCTTAGCTGAGTCAAAAAAGAAATCCAAATCACCTGAAAGCTTCCAATATGGTAGTTTTAAATTACAACTAGAGAGGGGGGAAAAAAGGCACCTTGAATTATTAGTCATAAGAAATCCAACTACAAATTAGATAATTAGTGCCATCTCATCATCAGATTGTTATGCCAGTCCTAATCATATGAATTCCAAACTTAATAAAAAGAATCAAAATTGCTGCCCTATCCTGTTAGATTTAAGCACAGAACAGGGAATAGATGCATAGAACATGCCTTCTATCTGACTTCCTCTGATAAGAATTGAAGATGCTGGTTGGTTGGACACATTATCCATTCTAGAGACTTACCTCCTAATAAGATCTAGGCCATTAGCTCTCTGACAGTTTCCCTTGTAGATACTACTTTAAATAAAGTGACTCAAATAGGAATTCAATTTAGATGTAATAAGATGATAAGAGAGAGATATTCAAAAATAGCAACACAATCAACATACATTTTGGAGACTTTATAAGCAGTGCATGCTGAAAAGCCCTTTTTGTTTTTCTCAAAGTAGTTCTCACAAGGAAAACACTAGACTATGAGGCAAGGACTAACTTCAAGACTTTGGGGCCAGCCACACCACCTCTTTCAGCTTATTTCCTCATCTGTAAAAGGGGAATAAATAAGAATTCGATCACCTATCTCATGGGATTACTGTAAAGACAAACAGGACAGCATATGAAAGACACTATAAAGAATAGTACTGGGGGGTGGCTAGGTGGCATAGTGGATAAAGCACAGGCCCTGGAGTCAGGAGTACCTGGGTTCAAATCCAGCCTCAGTCGCTTAATAATTACCTAGCTGTGTGGCCTTGGGCAAGCCACTTAACCCCATTTGCTTTGCAAAAACCTAAAAAAAGAAAAGAATAGTCCCATATAAATGTCTAATTTAACAATCCTCTGACACATACTAACTGATAATAAATGTTGATTGACTTGATCTGAGCACAAAAAGATCTTAATTGCACTAAACGTACTTAAATATATTAAAATGTACTAAAAATGTACTTAAATGTACTAAAAAATTCAGAATTAGATACCTTCATCACTTGTAGTTCTGCTTTATAAAGTGTTCCTGAACTTTAAATTAAATATCTTTATTACTATTTGAGGAACGATCATTTAATCACAGGAAAAAGAGCACTGGATCTGCAAATTGATGACAGATTAAAAATCCTGGTCATGCACCCAGTCCAATCTTTCTGAATTTCAGCTTCCTAGTCTGGTGTCTATAAAAAGATCAAGTTGACGAAATAGTCTCCCAAATCCCTTCAAGCCCTACATCTATGATCTCATGAATTCTTCCCCCAAAATACTTATACAAGGAACTTATTCTATTCCATTTGCTGACAAGAATTTTTAAAAAAGTATATACTAGATAAAGGTGACCTAATTTACTATCCTATGTACATAGAGTTACCTAATAAATGTCACAAGTAATGATTTGTGGAGTATTGAATTGGAACACTATCTAATTACAATGAGAACTCTTTACTGTTTGTTAAATCCTACCCCCTGAAGGACTTCTTAAAGAGCCCCTCAACTGGAAGACAGATGTTCTAGCTACCAAAAGTTTCTTCCTGATCCACTGATATTACTTTCTCCAGACGTTTTCTATTTTCTTGGAATTCTTTGCTTTTTTTTATATACTTCTTTTAAAATCTTATCCTCTTTTTTCCCCTCAATATGGAGGTCCTGAGGGGAACCCAAGCACTTGGACTGAAAAACCTACTATCTGTTTTTTAGACCTCAGTAGGGTGAGCATCAATCATAAATGTCAGGAGGTCCTGAGTTCCAATTCTGGCCTTAAACACTTGATAATTATCTAACTATGTGACCTTGGACAAGTCACCTAATCCCCTTGCCTGGCAAAAATGTAAAAAAAACTAAAAGTACAGAGCAATCAGCCTCTTCTGGTCACAACAAAACAAACACCAAAACAAAGGAACTCTTAGATGGATAATAACTATTCCATAGACCATTAAAGTTCAGTTCCAGCTCCTACCTTCTCTAGAAAGTCTTTTTTGATTGAGCAAGAGGGATTTTAAGCTCCTGGACCATTTAGAGTTTTTGGTTTTTAAATAAACTCAATCTTAAATATTTGGGGCTTGTCTTCATTCCAAGGAACTACTGCTTACACCCCAGGTGTGACCTGTCTGGAATCATGAGCAGACTGGGCTGTCCCATACTCTCCAACTGGACTTGTGATTCTAGAGCATTTCTCCCAGGCTCCTAAATTTCACCAGCTTGTACAGCTTGAATGTTCAGACTTGCGAGAACCTGGTAAGGAATGTAATCCCTGTACTTAAGGAAGCAGGAAATGTAAGAAATCTAGGAGGCCATTCAGCATGAATCTGCATGTCACTCATAGAGAAACTGTCATGGACCTGAATTCCCACATTGTTATGTGTTTATAATTGGTTCTAAACTACCAGGGAGGCTTTGTTTTCTTCTAGACATTGCAGTTATTTATTCCAAGTTATCTCTAGTTGATTCCAGATAAAGCACTCAGAAGGAAACATAATGTTGGATCAAATGAAAAGAAAGTCTTTTGAACCTAGAGCTGTATATTACTTGAAAAGTAGAAACAGGATTTAGAGCTGAAAGGGTCTGCAGAAACCATCCAGGCTAACTCCCTTATCATTTAGATGAGCAAATGAAGACATAGATATAGTGACTTTCCCAAAGTGACAGAGGATAATAGCAGTAAAGCCAGAATGTGAAGTGAGACCCCCAACTCCAAAACTTCTTGACTCTAGGGAGTCAAGTCTCTAAGCTGTCAAAGAACAAGACCAATGGAAACCTGGAGGTTTAAAACTCAAGGACCAACAGTCAACAAATATTGAGTATCTGCTATGCATTAAATTCTGTGCTAAGTATCAAGGGAAACACAAATATGTATGTGCCAAAAATAATAGGAATTCATCAAAGGATATATAGTTCTAATCATCATGGAGTTTTTAAATTAGTAAAGGAATGAGACAGGTACACAAATAATAAAAGACAAGGCAAGGAATGATAAGTACTCAAGACTGATACTAGCACTAGAGTGGTTTAAAGGAGAAATCAAAAAATATTGGCAGGCATAGAAAACCAGGAAAAGTTTCATGGAAGAGGTAGCATTGAATTGGTATTTGTAGAATTTCTCCAAAAAAAGGGGGGATAACCTTCCTGGTGAAAATGCAGTCATGAACTATAGACAGGGATTGAATTTGCCCCCCCCCCCCAGCCCCAGGGAATGGTTAAAAATCCAGATTAGACAGAGTGCGGAGTTTAAAAAAAGATTGAACCTAGAACCACAATTAAAACCAAAAAAATAATTTTTTTCTTACTTTTCTCCAAACTCTGAATACAAGGGAATTTGCCTAGCAGGGGATAGAAGGTTTTGAGGGCCTACAAAATCTAAAAGCCTGGGCAAAGGTAGCTGATAGATGCTAGCAGAAGCATCATTGGTAGCTTTACACATATGTGCATAAAGGTAATATGTATAAAAATAGCAGTGGTCTACAAAGATGGACATCTACCTAGATTACAAGAACAGACATTAAGAGCACTCCAGGGGCAGCTGGGTGGTGCAGTGGATAGAGGACTGTCCCTAGAGTCAGGAGGACCTGAGTTCAAATCTGACCTCAGACACTTAATAATTGCCTAGCTGTGTGACCTTGGGCAAGTCATTCAAATACCATTGCCTTAAATAACTAAATATATATATATATATATATATATATAAAGAGTACTCCAACTCCTTTTTAAGTGCAGAGTAGCAAAGGAAGGTTTTGAAGCAAATTTCTCTGATTCCAACTACCACATACTGTCTTCCACATTAATCTCCCCCTCCCCCCACCATATTTGCTTCAGGTCTGCCACTAACTGAGTATACATGGGCAAGTCATGTTCCTTGTCTTGGTTTCCTCATCTGTAGAGCAAAGGTATTGGTTTCATTAATCTCTATAGTTCCTACCAGGGTTATAATTCTGTGTCTATGGAATTCTGTTGCTAACTAGGAGGTGAGCTCACACTAATTAAGAATCTGTTCCAAATGCCAACAAATGAGATCATCACAGTGGCCTTACAACCAATGTAATGTGGGAGAGAATCACTTTCTAGAAAACTCAAAATTGATGTCAGTTCCTCTCTGAAAATGCAGTGGTTTGATGTGGCCACTGCCTTCCTACTTCATAAAACCTTACAGAAAAGATTGGGGGGGGGCGGGGTTCATGCCATTTCCCTAAAATGAAAAGGCTTTTTAAAAAAACAAACAAAAACTAGCAATATTCTGGCATTACAGTTTAATCATGGAAGGCAGGGTGACTTTCATCATGCTAAAGACTTTGCCTGAAAGGCTCACCTTGTGATCTTGAGCAATCCGGCCCCGTCTGCAACCAAAGCTGCTCATCTTTTCCATTAATTCTGGACCATGTTTCATTTTGCAATTTTCACACAGTTGTCCAAAGGGATTGAATTACATCTCCTTAAGCTGTCTCAACTGTGACAGCTTCCTCAAGCTGCAGCTAACATACACAGCACCAGTCACATCAACAGGATCAAATGACAAGAGGCACAAACTTATAGAGCAGCCTTTGAGATGCATCAAACAGACAGCCCAGCTAGAAGCCTGAAAGTATTGTTTTATGTTCAAAAAAACCCCCAGAAAATGTTTTCAAAACAGAGGACTAAGTATCTTGGCCACTGTCCTTTAATATTTATTTGGGGCAGCTCTGAAGGAAGGTGGAGGAGGGAAGAGAAGAACAGCAGGGCGATGGAGATGGCTGTCCATTCATTGGCCACCTGGGACTGCCTTTTCCTGATCCTTCCTTCTGCAACTAAGTCTCCTCAGCTGAGCAAAGTTGACAGTTCTACCATTATAGGAAGCATTCTTTCCATAACCAAAAATAAACAAACAAACAAACAGACAGACAGATGAATAAATTAATAAATTTATAAATTTACTAATAAATAAATGAAATGAAATGATCCACTTTCTGGATGCATCAGATGGCAGCTGAAAAACAGCAAGAAACTAGTAGGAACAATCTTCTAGTTTGGTCTGTACCGACATTTGATTTACAGACGGCCCACAGTGAGGACGTATTATTCCCAGAAGATAAGAGGTTCAGCGCTCTTTGTTTTGTTTTATTTATTAAGCAGTTAGATGGTACGGTAGATAAATGGGACAAAGAGAGTTAGGCATTCAAGTTGGGAAGATTTAATTCAAATTCTGTTTCAGCAACATACTAGCTGTATGAACCCAGGCAAGTTGCTTGAACTCTCTCAGTCTCAGTTTCCTCCTCTGTAAAATATAAATATTAATAATAATAATAATTTACCTCCCAGGATCAAAAGAGATAATGTTTAAGACTTTGCAAACCTTTAAGCACTTTATTAATGCTTAGTATGATTATTATCATTTTATTATGATTCAACTGATAAATAGCAAAGTGGAATAGACTCACTGACTTTGGAATTGAAATGAGGGTTCAAATTTCAGCTCTACTGCTTACCAGTTGTGAAATTTTGGAATCAGAGGACCTAAATATCAGTCCCAAATGTGCCATTTATTTATTGTTCAAGTAATCTTAGCCAAGGTATTTAAGCTAAGCCTCAGTTTCTCCATCTTTAAATGATAGGGCTGTATGAGATGACCACTAAGTTCCTCTCTAGTTCAAATCCATGGTCTGTCTTGTTTCAGAATCTGTATGATGAGAGGGAGCCCTTTTCCAGGGCAGTCTCCTATAAATATTTGGAGAATTCTCATTACAAATGACCTCAAGTGAGAAATCATTCAGATCCCCCCCCAAATAAGAAGGAATTCTATACAATGACAAGTAAGGGCTATCATCTTGCATTTGAACTGACAGAGAAGCAAACAAACAACACCAGTTCCAAACATCAAGTTCCATTTGTGCTATTATTAGACAGAATAATAAAATGCAGTATGATCACAGATGAGAGAGAGAACTAATTTCATTGACCTTGTAGCCAAATATACTAACTGTATCTCAGGAAATGATACAGAATCAACAATACCTAAGATGCTAATTTTATGTTGAGAGGAACTTTGTTTATTCTCTTTAGCTAATGTCAATGATGTCCTCACTGTTTCACCCATAGGACTAGAGTGAAATGGAAGATAGAGAGGAAATAAGAATACTTGTAAACACCGTGCAACAGTGTTGATGAGGGTGAGTATGAAAGGTCCAGAAGATTGGAGGCTAAGACCCTAATGCTAGAATGACCATATTCTAGCAAATGGACTTTCTAAGTCTCTATTACAAACTAGAGAGGTTTTTCCACACTAAGAGCTAATAATCACAGCTAATAACATATAGTGTTCTAAGGTCTGCAAAGCATCTTACAAACATTATTTCATTTAGTCCTCAAAATAAACCTGGAAAGTAGATAATATTATTATTTCCATTTTTACAGATGAGAAAACTGTCTTGCCCAGGGCTCCAGAACTAGTGAATGTCAAAGGCAGGATTTAAACTCAGGTCTCTCTGACTCAAAGTTCAGCGTTTATCTACTGTTTGGCCAAATAATAAAATCAAGTTTTATATATTCTTCCACAATTCTGAATATTTTGAAATTTCTTGGAACACAGGAAAGTTGTTCAATTTCTTCAGTAGACAAACCTGATCTTCATCTAAGACAAAATGAGATAAAAAAGCTACTTAACAGTCTTTAAGGTGGGCATATTAGAAAGTAAACAATGTCCTTTTCAAAAAAAATTAAATGAAATGAAATTAATTTAAATTTAACTTAAATTAATTGAATTTATTAATTTAAATTCAGCTTTAATTTTAAATAGAAAGCAAATTAAATTTTAAATAAACTAGAAAGCTAACTTTCTGCTAGTACACTGCTATAAACAAATGATTTTACTCTCATAAAATAACCAGCAATCTTTATCTCATATAATACAATTCATTAATTCTCTTGGATTTGACCTCTTTTGGAACTGGGGAGGGGATAAGATAATGCATCATCTAATTAAATCAATCTTTTTTTTTTAAAGATTTTTGCAAGGCAATGGGGTTAAAGTGGCTTGCCCAAGGCCGAACAGCTAGGAAATTATTGTCTGAGTCCAGATTTGAACTCAGGTACTCCAGGACTGGTGCTCTATCCACTGCACCACCCAGCTGCCCCTAATTACATCAATCTTAAAAGTATAGAAGAGTTAGCCAAGGTTAAAAATAAGCTTAAGCTGTTCTTTTTTACAATACCATGGAAAGTATTTTCTCTCAATAATCATCTTTACAATGCAATGCAAATTTTTTAGAATATGCTATGCCAATTCTAAAATATGCAACATCTCAGCACTTCTCCCTTTAAATTTAACATTTATTATCATAATACCACAAATGGCTGGCAGAATGTGCTGCTAAGTAGGTATTCTCCTGTTGTGTGTAGAGTGTGAAATCATTAGCTTTACAAAAATGCAGGGACTTGGTGGTTGTTTGGTTGAAGGTAATGTCTTTCAAATTCAGCACTGTGTTTTATTAGGAAATTCAATATGCAGAATGGATGAGTTTTGGTTCTATTCCAAAACTCAGATTAGAGCTCCAATGGGAGAGAACTGGGGGTGGGGAGGTGGTCTACAGTATGCTGAAAGTCCAAGTGATGGAATGCATTGAACTTCTCAGTCCTCTAATTAAAGATGGTGTAAGAACAGACAATGAAGAGAGCAAAGACTGAAGGATGCCATAGGAGATTTAGGGAGGATGGGACAAGTATAAACAGGATGAGAGAGCCTCCCCCTTGAGAGACCTTTACATCTGAGGACAGCACAGCTTCATTTCACCTGATGTTCCCCAAAAGGGAGAGCTTTTTTTCCCTATGATAAAACAATAAAAATAAAGGGATATCTTTCTCTTAAAAGGAAAATTGGGATGTGTATTCTTGAAAGGTTCAACAAAGGAAGGGAAAGGAACAAAGGCTCTATAAATTGGTGTTTGTTTTACAATTTCATCTTGGCTTATGCTTTGCAAAATTAACAAATACTTATGCTGCCCTTGCTTATCCATTAAGAAAAGTATGACCTTTATCAGAATACTAACCCTTTTTGGTCCGAGGGCATATTCTTAAGTACCTATGCAGAAAAGGAACAAAAATAAAAAGACATGGAAGTTTTTTGTGTTTAAATAGCTCATTGGACCTTCCTAGTTCAAAATGCATTTTTCCCCTAAATCTCTTCCTTCCATATTGATATCTTTGTCTATCCCATACACTTATGGGAAAGACTAACAGTGTTCACATAACCCTTCTAACTAGATGCCTCATTTTTCATTCCTCTCTAGGTCTTTCAAGTTCATACTGAATTAAGACTGAAGCATTCTATACAATAAATCCCTATTCCTTTGTTTCCTCTTTGTGGTAGACCTTTTCAAGGGAGATTGCTTTTCTAACATGCACTTGCGGGGGGGGGGGGGGGGGGGAATAGTAAAGAATTTTCCTTCTAGGCAAATAACTCCTAAGGAGATAACTCTCAATGTGATTTCTTTCAATGGGATCCTTGAAGGGTATATGAATAAAGCTCTATGCTGAACCTCCAAGGGCTTGATGGATTTTTTTTTAATTTGGAATTATTTCAAGGATATTTATAAATAAGTCATAATGGGTAAGAAGTTCAGGGGTTGGTGAGGACAGATTTCAGTTCAATTTGATGAAAATATTCTAAACAATTATAAAAGCTATATTAAAAATATTCTGAAAAATAAAATAAAAACTACAATAATGAGGTGGTGATATCACAGAAGGTATTTAGACAGAGGAAATAGGCAGAGGACCAAAGCAAAGGCTCTTGAAATTTCCCCCGACTCTAAACTTCTAGCTTGTCTGGAATACATAAGTCTGTGAACTAGTCATCTTCATTCTCTTGTACTCCGGGCTCCTTAGTAGTTGAGCTCCTTAGTGAGGGTTGAGGTTTCCTCAGAGTGTGGCCAAATATAATGTGTGGATGTATGTATCTAACAGAACTGTCTAACGTTGGAGCTTGAATAAGTCCCATACCTGTGATCCTTTTGGAGTTCTGAAGAAGAAAAGAAGACCTTGGGAAGTGGTAACTGCCTCACTTAATTGTATAGCACAAAATTTAGCAGTGATTTGACTAGGAGACATTTAGGGATTTGTGGAATTGAATTGTTGCGGGTGATTCATCCAGCAAAGTGGTTGATCTGGGTTTGGAACCTAGGTCTCCAGGTTCCCAAACAAGTATTCTTTGTACTATATTATAACCAAGTGCCATTAATTAGTAAATTAGTTTCCTGGTGGCTTCCTGGATCTGCTCTTAGGGTAAAACTATCTTCTTTCTATGGGAAAAGACTCCTAATTTCCTTTCCCACACAATTTGACATAATGCAGATGATGGTTCTTTCATTTCCTCCTCTATCCCTGTGAATAAAAAGAGATGGCCAAAGAATTTTTTCTGTATGATATTCTAGCATCATGGTTACTTACTTAAACAAGGCATATCTTTCTCCCTATAAGACTAGTCCTCTAGCTAATATGTCATGTTGCCTCTGGGAAAGATTTATTTTTTGGTTTCATTTTCAATATAATATCTGAAACAGAGAATAAAGGACAAAGCAATCAATTAAGTCATAATTTCACAATTAGAGAGGCTAGGGCCCAAGATGTCCATAGAGTTAGTTGGCATGGTTCATGAATTAGGAGGAGCACTAACAACAGCAAAAGAAAATGTTTGTATTTAGGTCCCTCTATTTTTATTGTTAATATTTTATATTGAAATATAAGATATTTTAATATTCTATCTTTTAATATTTTGATTATAATATATAGTTAATAAATGGTTGCTGAATGAATGAAATCCCCTCTTCAAAGTAGAGGTGTTGGGGTCTATAGCTAGTGTCTATAGAATTTATTATTCTCACCAACTATCCACTATATGCCCAGTTGGTTCATTTATGGTCACTTTTGTAATTCAGAATTACTGACAGTCACCCTCAATCAGTTAGCTAACCTGTTGCCAATGAAGTATTAACTATATCGCTTAGAAAGCTTAGTTAGCCTTTTACAGAATGAAAAGAAAAAGATTATTTTTCTTTGGAGTGACATTTCATATCTGGAAAGAAATTAGAATGTTCCTGAAATAACACGACATGTGCATTGTTTTTTGCAAATTTGATGCCAACTTGGGGAAAGGGAGTATAGGTTTGGGAAGGCTTTGTAAAAACAGCCAAAGTGTCAATTACAGCAAAACTTAAAGGGGAAATTGAAAAAAAAAAAGTTGTTCAATTCTTATAGAAATTTAGCAGACTCACTCCATTTTCCCAACGACACAAACAGGGAATTATAAGAGAGCTCCTATTTCAGATAAATGTGTTTTTTAAAATGCTCTGTAATATTTACTCATTTATTAAATATCACCAGAAGCATGGCTAAATATAGCAGAGATTCACTGACAAGATTCAAGACAGCACTTCACTGGCTTGATGAGTTGTTCAGGCCGCCTGTGGGTACATATATAGTAGATGCCAGAGGATGAAGGTACTGAAAGCAAATAGCAAGGAACAAGAGCATGAAGGATGATGCCTGTGTGGGAGTATGGCCAGGCATGGATTGGAGCAGCTTGAGATGTTTTGTGAGAAATGGGGCATTCATGTAGCAGATGGGAGAGTTGTGCTAAGGGAACACAAGAGTTCAGACTGCAGTAAGGGAGACAGAGACTGAGTAATGTGACATAGACTCACCATAACCTGTTAAAAGGACTACACTTGTATAGGAAGTGGTACTCAACCTGTATTTCTAATAAGACCATAATTCCCTTCCTCATATGGCAGTGACTTTTATGAGTTTGTGACGACTGTGCCAAATACTCGGTAGAGTACTAAGACTCACCAGAAATTATTTTGTTAAGGGCAGACAGAATTTTTGTTTGTTATTTATTGTTTAATGCTTTGTTAGCCTGAGTGCTTGCAGGGGAGCAGAAGGGAAGCACAGTCCATGAAATTCTGAAATCACTTTGTTAATGCTTATTGACTCACATTCACTGAAGACTTGTGATGGGAAAACAAGAGAAAATCACATTCTGATGTTTTTATGGGAAACTCTGGATTGGAGCAAGAGCCACAGAGATGGTAATCAGCAAGAGTCTCATACACAGGTTAAAAACTACAATCGCTAGACAAGTTAGCTCTTTTTTTTTCCTACTTGTTAATTGGCAAAATAAAATGAAAGATAATCTATAGGACATCTTCCTGTTATTAGTTCAAATTAGCATTGTTCTACTATAATTGAATTTCTTTCCTAATAAGGGTTACTTTGTAAAGATTTTATCTCCAACCACTAGGAACAATGATGAAGCATCATCTTACTATTATGAGACTGACATTTCTCTGTTCACAAAATTCACCACTGCTACAAAGCCAAAAAGTCTAAGATTCTCAAAATAATATCATCTAAAAAAATTGCCCCAGATTCATCAGCACTATGTAAAATAGAAGTTCTTAATTGGGGGACCCCCTTGGGTGTCTATGGTTAAATTTCAGTGTATGGCAGTCTGGTGTGCCAGATACTGTGGAAACTTGTGTGAATTAGGGCAAGAAGAATACTTTGTACAAAGCAAAAGACAACAATAAAACTTACCAATAACAAAAGAAAATTAGATGATTTGAAATATCCCTTTCCAACTCCTTATCTAAAGATATGATTTCCTAGAAGTTGCTGTGGAATTCATCTCAGATTTTGTGTTTTCTTTTCTTCTCATCCTAATCTTATTTTACTTGATTTCTAGGCAATTTAGACCAAGAGATGGCATTTTCATTTAAAACCTGGAGTTGAGAGAGTTGTTGACCTTAATACTTACGCAAGAAAGTGACTCAATAATTGGATAATGCTAGTCCCACTATAGGCAGCTAAGTGGTGAAGTAGATAGAGTCCTGGGTCTGGAGTCGGGAAGACCTGAATTCAAATTCAATCTCAGTCCCTTACTTGCTGTGTAAATCTGGACAAGAAATTTAAACCTGGTTGTCTCCGTTTTCTCATGTGTAAAATGAGCTGGAGAAGGAAATGGCAAATCAAACCACTTCTCTGCCAAGAAGGTACCAAATGGGGTCATGAAGCATAAGACACAACCAATTGACAAAACAACAAATTCAATTAATAGGATTATTGGGAAAGGCTAGATTGGATAGCTTCTCTAGGGTTTTTTCCAATTCACAGGTATTATAATTTCTTTATATTTTGTAAAACACAGGTTCACAACATTTTTGGAACTTGTGACGTTGTCTGATTTCAAGACAAAAAAAAACAAAAAAGGATGATGAGATTTTTTTTTATTAAATTAAAAGGAATTTAGATTAGTTCAGGAACTTTACAAACAGCTTGATAAATTCAAACATACCCTGAGGTGTTAATAAAAAAAAAACTAATGTGAGAAAACCACTGTCCTAGAGTAACATTCCTCACTGGACAGCCAACACTTCTTTATATCAATATGACAAAATTCTCAATATAAAGCTAATCAAAAATAACTTCAAATATAATAGTTCATTGAAATTATAGTAATGATAATAATTTGAGTTTATATGTTGAATTTTAAAATTTGCAAAACACTTTACATACTTTATCTCTTTTGATCCTTACCTTTCTGCTCTTATTATTCCTATTTTGTTGGATAGGGATTGAATCAATGATTTCATTGGTATGTTTAACTCCAAGTTATACCACCATGTTATACCAATGGCATATTTAGATTCTTACAGATTAGCTCAAAGTACTGAGGGGATAGTCACCAAGGTTCTATTAACCAGTACAGGTCAAGGGAGGACTCCAATCCATGATTTCATGATTTCAAGACCAGTGTTCCCTCTAATGGAAACATGGACACATACATTCTTTCACTCCTATTTTATAGGCCAGGAGACTGAGGATCTGGGAAGTTAAGTGACTTGCCCAGGGTCACACAGTTTAGAAGTATCTAAGGCAAGATTCTAACACCGATCTACCAGATACCAAGTCTGATACTTGAGTTGTATGATTTGTATGAAATCAAGTATAGGAACATCTAACCTTTCTGAACAAATAAATTAAGGAGAGATTATGTGAAGTAGAACTTTTTTCTCTTCATAAAGTCTTTGCTGAAGAGTTTCTTTTAATAGAGAGTTCTGGTACATTTAACTGTTCATTTACAGATCATTAACTACTTGACAGGGAAGCTTCAGGGCAGACAAGCTTAAAGCTAAAGTGTTAGGAAGAGCTACCAATTGAAGATTAATCAGAAGTGGCGATACAACAGCTCTGCTATTAAATGTAATACAATGGGGGGAATCAAATTTATCAAACAAAAAAAATCAAAATACTTACAACTTATTTGTAAGTCAAAGTAGCCATATTTTGAACTACCTTATCAAGCGTTGTTTCGGACCAAGTGGACCCCAAACCTATTAGATCCTAGATCTGAAGCAAAGATACAATCTCCCCATTTCAATCTCCCACCTATGGGTGAAATGAGAATCAGAGAATGCTTCCTCTGTTCTTCCAGATATTATAAGAACTTTCTTTTTGTCCACATCTTGAGAAGGAAGCAGTTTTATAGAGTTTAAAAGATGTAGCAGAAATAATGGTGACCCATCCACTTGTCCAGTCCAAATAATTCTTTTTTTTTTAACCCAATACCTGCAAGGCATCTTCCAGCTGTAGAATACAGTGCTACCTGTTGTTGGGGGATCTTTCCTCCAGAAGTAGCTTACCCTCAAGTTCAGCCTTCAGTAAAGAATATAAGGCAGAAACAAATGAAAACCAAAATGCTAGACAATGAAGTAGGATCACAAGACCTGCGTTGACAGTACATAATTAAATGGTATAGATAGTAAGAGCTACAGGAATTTAAAGGGGGGAAAATGATTATGGCTTTCATTATTGAGAGCAAGTTGCATGGAAGAGGTGTAGCTTGGGTTATACCGCAAAAGTTAATTAGGTTCAAAAAAGAAATGGAATGGGTGATGCAGTGGAGATGGAGGAGAGCACAGTGGGCACAATCCAGGTGTGAATGAGGGCTCATGGGCCAGAGGAGTAGGATCCCTGGGGATATTGAAAAGAGGAGAAGGCTGGAAAGGTTAACTGGGACCTTGTTAAAAAGAGTCTTGAATATCTGCTAAGAAGGGTCAACTTTTTTTTTTTTCAGGTAATGGGAATGGAGTATTTCTCAGTAGGGCAGAGACATAAATGAAGTTGTGTTTTAAGATCAGTCAATTAACTGCAGCAATAGCACTCTGGGTGAATAGGCAAGCAGAGACAAGGAGAAAAGTTAAACTCACTATGTCCAAAACAGAAGTCATCTCCCGCCCCTTCCCAAAATCAGCCCTTCCTCCTAACATTCCTTTTTGGTCAATTCTATTTTGATTTAGTTATCTTTTGTTGTTTAGCCATTTCAGTCACGTCTGACAATTCGTGATCCCATTTGGGGTTTGTTCTTCTTTTTTATTTTGGGGCGGGGAAGGAAATGAGGGTTAAGTGGCTTGTCAAACATCTAGTAAGAGAGTCTGAGGCTGCATTTAAACTCTTTCCCTCCTGACTCCACTATGTCCCCTAGCTGCCCTATTTGGGGAAATGATACTGGAATGGTTTGCCATTTCCTTCTCCAACTCATTTTACAGATGAGGAAACTAAGGCCAACAGAGTGAAATGACCTTCCCAGGGTCACACAACTTAGTAAGTATCTAAGGCCAAATTTGAACTTAAGTCTTCCCTATTCAGATAATTTTTGATCTAGATCATCTAGTGGGAAGCTGGGGTAGCAGGAGATGTTAAAATGCTAAGAAAATGAGAGATGATTATTACAGGTAGGAAAATTGAGAAGCGTCAGGTAAGAATAAAGAAGAAAACACAAATAGCATAAAAGTTTTAATAGTTTAAAGGGAAAGAAAGGTGGCTAGGGGAATAATTTCAAAATATGAGGTGTCATAATGGTGAGATTGGTTATCTCTTGTTGGGGGAAAATGGTGTCACAAATAAAATGAATAAGGATAACTGGAAGGAGAATGAAGTCAAAGGGCTGTCTACTTCACAATATTGCTTAGATCAGGCATAGGTGGAGGTATGCCTAAGGGAAGCTGCTTCCTCTATGTTGAGAGGGTAGAATGGGGGGATGAGTAGAAGCCAGGCAGAGAAAAGTATAGTGAAAAGGCAGTTGGAAAATCCCAGAGATCTGAGAAAGCCAAAGACAAACAGGAGAGAGAAATCTGAACAATAAAGACATTAGAGAAAGAGGGATAAAGGGAGTCTGAAAGCAATCATCTCTCTGCACCCATTCTCTAGAGACAATGCATTGTATGTTTCTGGAAGGATTCAGGGAACAGTGTGGTTTGGGTTTAGAGAGGCATAAGGAAATGTTGGCAGGCCGGAAACTCTTTTCAAGACTGACACAAGCATTCTTTACTATCAAAAGAAGAAATGAATGGTGCAGTAGAAAAAAGTCAACAAATGGAAAGTTTGGCCATTTTGCTAAGACCTTTCATTTAAATGAATGAATATATAATATTAGATTATCTATAATCTCACCTATATCTTTATAGATCTGAATCTACATTCCTAAAACTTCAAGACTGAACAAAAGATGCAAAAGCAATCATTATGTGAACTTAGAAAGGCAATTAAGTGCAAGGCATGGATGGAGAAATAAAAGATTAGGTAAGAAATAGGCATTGACCTCATGGACCCTCTAGTCTGATAGGAAGATATGAAGCAAAGTCACACACTAGTATTAGGCACTTAATTCACTATTTGTTTTTTATTGATTGAAGATGAACACATTAGGTTAAGGAGCAAAATTTTTAAATGTGTTTATTATAAAACACAAAAAATTAGTAAAAATGAGGGCTGTTACCAATCTTTCTCTGTTCTCCAAATCTCATTTTTTTAATGCTATAAGATACTACAGTATGTACATTATGAAAACTCTTTGAAGGAAAAGGAAGAAACCCATTATCAGCTTCGCTACAATGATTTCCTGGAATGCCTTATATGGTTCCCTTCTTTTGTTTCCCTCTCTCCCTCCTCAAACCTGGTTATACTCGTTTGACACATGATAGCAAAGGCTTAAACTTTCATCATCCCTCTGCACAGTTCTGTCATTCTGACAAACTTCATACTTGGGTATTTTCATTTCCTATTCAGCCCCTTCTTCTCTTCCCACCAATGTATCAGCTCTGTGGTGGACTTTTCTGAAAGCCTCTGTTCTTCTGTTCCTCTACATAGTTTACTGATGTGACAGCATGGGCAAAACCAGGGCATGGAGTTCCACAAACATCATTAGGATATATATGAAACATTCCTACCAGTCAGAGGGGAGTAGAAGACAAATGATACTAGAGCTGTCATCTGAATTTGTGGTATGTGATGGTCAAGGGACATCTTTCACACAAATCTAAAATTGCACCAAAGTGTAAATGCTCTCCCTTTACACATAAAGTGAGTTTTCAACAGTCGCTATAATACCAAGAACATCTTATTAATACTAAGTATCTCTTTGAAATGACAAGATCTAGACTCAACCCTACTTTCATTCTCAAATAACCCAGAGACAAGAATAAAGAAAGCACTGAAGTAGATAAAATTTTTCAGTTTCATGTGTAGTGCCTTAATTTTTACAGCATCCTAATGGAGAGGGGACATGCAATAATTTTCTAATAAGATATAGATTTAATCTAGTTACAGGGAACTAAGATATCATGTAGTTCAATCCTCTTATTTTTCAGATGAGGAAATTGAGGCACAAGGAGGTTATGACTTGCCAAATGTCACATAAGTGACTGACTGCAAATTTAAACACAGGTGCCCTATCTCCATCCCTACTATCACTGTCATTTTCATTCCACCAAGGTGTCTTCCATTACATGGTGCCTAAGATCAAAAAGCACAATGGGACTCAAAGTCAAGAAGAGAAAAAAGACACCTGTGTCTTTAGTCATGTGCCACCATATTACTTCTTGCCTATCATCAGTAGGTGAAACAAAATGATAGCATAAATGCTAAAATACTTAAAAGAGATCCAAAAGAATGAATCCAAACCAAATTGTTCAGATCTATTTCTGAGTAGTGAGGCATTCTGATATTTTTCAGACCGAAATTATGGAAACTGATTTTGAGAGTAGGGATCATTTCTTGCCTTTCTTGGAGACATCAAAGTATTTTTTCCTTGATCAGATTTTTAGTCCACATCTTACAGTTGATTTTGGACCATTCTACTGAATTCACATTTATTAATTCAAGACATTAGAGATACAATAATGGAAAAAAGATAGGCTTTTCCCTAAAGGAACTTATACTCTATAATAAAGAAAGGACAAGCATGTTTTTAGTCAAGTCTGACTCTTCCTGACCTTATTTTGGGAGTGGTTTGTCATTTCCTTCTCCAACTCATTTTACAGATGAAGAAACTGAAGCAAACAAGGTTGTCTAATAAGTATCTGAGATTGAATTTGAACTTACGACTCTGCTTTAATAAACTCAAGTGCTGTGCAATTCTAGTAACCAAGATGACTTAGGAAAAAGGATGAGAAAGTATTTCTCCTTCCTTTTTTTTGAAGAGATAAGCTATTGCATATATTGTTAGGATTGGTTGATATGTTACTTGGTTTTGTTGAATTCCCATCCTGCTCTCTCTTTCCCCACCCCACACTTTTTTAAAAATTTTTTATTTCAAAGGATAATTCTTTGAATAGAAATGGAAAGAAATATTTGGAAATGAAGGTGATGTAAACCTATTAGATATTAATAAAATTATTTTTAAAAGAAGAAAAATAAAATGAAAATATTTTCTATATGAAGAAATAGGATACTTGGGATACCTTTATATTTGCTGCCAGGGTTCAAAAATTCTTGATCAATTTTGAAACATCTATTGAGATTTGCCCAGGAACTTTTTGGATTTTCTTATGAGGAAAAAAAGAGAGAGAAAGCAAAAGGTTTATTTTTTTCATCACTTCATGCTCTCTTATTAACAATGAAACTAAACCAAATTTTGATTTATCCAATGAAGATCAAAGACCTGGAAGGCCATTGTTTTGTGGCTTTGAAATGCCCATCACCTAGGATAGGTGATTGCTTTATTTTTCTGCAGAGTGGCAGAAATATATAGTGGAAAGGCTGTTAGAGATCAGGGTTCAATTCACAGTTAAATAGAAAACCCTGTATTTAGCATCAGAAGTCCTGTATTCCAATCCTGAATCTTCTGCTTATTATTATACTCTCAAGCAAATCTCATTCAAATTTCTCCTCAAAGTCATATTCTAATTGCATCTGCCAGGTTTGGGTGGGGTGGGATGAATGCCCATAACAAAAGAGTTATCCATATTGATAAAATCAAAGACTTGCTAAATTCAAGTATTTTCTTCTTTTAAAAGACTCCTCAATTTGAAATTATCTTAGTCGGTAGTAGATTCCAATATTTTGTCATCCTAATGGCTAAGATGTCTATTTTTTTTTCCAAACAAACTTCCTCTGCTTTAATTTAAGGACTTTCATTATTTTTGTCCTCTATGGATATGGAAGATAAATGTTCAACACTCTCCTCATAAAATTTTTCCTCAGCTCTTAGATAAGAAATATGTTACCTCTTGGCCAGCACTTCAGAAACAAGTCCAGCTTTTTCATCTTTACTCAAGAGAACAATTTTTAATCCTTTAAAAAATATTTTTGGTCCTTTTTTTTTCCTTGAACTCCTTCCACCTCTTGAATTGCCTTCTCTTTACAACGGTGACCTAAAATGGCATTGATCAGTGCTCAACAGGTTCCCAAAAGGATTATCTTTTGGCCCAAGTTTGTGTCAAATTCTTTTTACTACATATTAGCATCATTCCTCCTTTGTTTCTAGGGTCACATCTGAGATTACTACCATCTTGAATTTACAATGAGCATATAGCACATATTTCTGTGCCTCAGTTTGAATTACAGTTTGGTTCTTTGCAATACTAATTATCTGTCAAACTATAATGATCCCATTTTTCTCATAATAGACTTCTATGCTAAGTGAGGATAATCAATACTAACTCCATTTAAGAAATAGAAAAACTACCATTGATAGCAACTCCATCAATGGTAAAACACTGGTGAGGTTAGGACCATGGTCTAAATTTGTAATCCAACTCTAATTTGGGGATAACATAATTTATCCTTCAAAATCACTTCTGCCTTCCTTATTTTGATGTCTACCCATGGTATAAGTTCTCCAAGCTTGGGTCCATAGAAGCAAAATGCTGGCAGTTTCTACTAAATGAGAAAATCTTTTAAGTCCAAGATTAAGTAATAGACTATTTTCCATCTGAGGACCAACCGAAGAAAGCCTAACCACACAAGGATACCAGTGTAATGTACAAGCCCGGAAGATGAGTAACCCATCTTTTTAAGTCATTGTATGATTTGGTAACATCTTTTACATCATTTTTATTTTAAAAAGAGTCATTTGTCCAAATATCAAATATCCAAATATTTGTCCAAACCACACATTTTAGAGATATAATTTTTCAGTAAATGAAGTAAGGAATTTCCAGATAATTACAATTATTTAAAATGTATGATCAGGGGGTGGCTAGGTGGTGCAGTGTTTAAAGCACCAGCCCTGGAGTCAGGAGTACCTGAGTTCAAATCCAGTCTCAGACACTTAATAATTATCTAGTTGTGTGGCCTTGGGCAAGCCACTTAACCCCATTTCCATGAAAAAAAAATGTATGATCAGTGAAATCTAGACAAAGTTGTTTTTGCTATTGTCACTGTCTAAAAATGAGACAACTTCTAGGTCAGACTTACTCTGAATTCAAATGCCTGGGTTCAAATCCTGCATCTCACACTCATTACATTTAAACTCTAGGTCTATGATCCTATTCTCAAATTATATTATGTGGTATGGATATCAAGAACAATGTCTTTAGAATGCCTTTGGACAGGGACTGTATTGTGCTTCAAGAAGATCCATTGCCTTGTGTTGGACAAATAATTTTAGTGCCCACTTTCCAATTCCTCAAATAGATTTTGATTCTCAATATCTTTTCAAGCCAACTCTTCTATCTACTCCCCCCAAAACACACAATTATTACTCTACAATGGAAAAAGTTTGGTTTCAAGCTTTCACTTTTTTACTTTCTCCTCCTCTATGTCTTTATAACTCAAAAGAAATGAAATGTGTATTTTCTTTCCCAAATGAGAAAAACAAAGAGAAATCAAGAACCTCATCATTTCCTACTGGGGTGGATGTGCTCAGTCAAATCCTCAGCCCTGAAAGAATCCAAAACATGGAACTCTGACCTTTATACAACAGCTGAGCCAAAACACAGTCTGATCTTTCAGAATGCAGGGAGGGATTGATTTTCACATTAGAGAAATATTCTTCAAACATTTTGTAGGGTCTTTTCACCACCTACTATGTTCCACAAAGGAGGAAAAAAATAGGACTTGGAAGCTTCTGAACAGACGATATTCTGTCTGTCAAGTATTGGACAAACCAAGGTATGTTCACTCTTCTGTCTGTCTGCTGGGGTGAGGAGAGTTTTATTATGTCATTTTTGAGAGTTGATCATTCCCTTGCATTATTAGCCTCAATGATGGAAACTTTGTAGATAGAAAATGTGTTTCTGGGTTAGATATTCCAAGGGCATCCTGGAGGGTCCATCCTGACTAAGGGACTGAGGGAAGGGGGAAGCCCAATTTCAAACTGCAGAAATGAACACTAATTGTGAATTCTCACTTCAAGATGCACACAGTACCTACATTCATGTCCACTAGAGCAACCTAATTATATATATATATATATATATATATATATATATATATATATATATATATATATATTTAAACCAAAGGCCAAAGAACAAGCACCTTAGTTCTCAGTGGTAGAATGAGAGGCAACAGATGCAAGTTTCCAAAATGTGTTTTTCCTGAGGAATGAGGGGGTGAAGAGGAGGAACTACATTGGATTAGACAGGGTTTCATCCCTTAGCAGCTGCCCCTTGAGCCTTGCTTTGAGGGAAAAATCACTTCACTAAAAAAAGTAATCATCTCTGTAAACACCATGGTAAGTATCTAGCCAACTTACCTTATCACTTTAAATGGTAGCCTCCCTACTTCCCCCAGGGCAGGGATTTTTTTTTAATGACTGGAAATAAGAAAATATAAATGCAATACTTGGCATAAAAATACATTTCTAATTTAGCTGAACCAAATGAATATAACTCCTCTCCACTTTACCTCAAATAGCATCTTTAAACCTCTTCCCCCCATTTGATGCATTATTTTTTCATTCATCCATCATATTTGACACTCTGCCCTTGCCTAGCTACCTCATAGGCACTGGGACTTTTCTGAAATATAATAGAATCATTGTGGATTCAACAAATTTACTTTGCATAAAAAGTCCCTTTAAAATCCTATGATCCTTTGATCAGTGGATAGTATTCATGGCCTGCAGGCAGGCACTCTCAAACTATATAGATAAAATGTTGTGACCACATATTGAAAAAAGTTTAGCAAAGTTATATACCCTTTATTTGGAAGAGGGACCCTAGAGATGCATCCCTGAAAAACTCTGAGAAAGGTGATGACAGAAATGCATAGCCCTAAGAGACTCATTCTAATCAACAGCTCCCTAAGATACAGAGCAAGTCGATATGCTGGGTCAGTACAAGACATCTGGAGAATTCTTAGGTATATGGAATGGGACACTAAACTCAGAGACACTGAACCATATTGCTCTGACTCTCTGGGTTTTTCCCTGTCCCTAGAAATAAGGAGTAGTCTAAAGATCTATCTCTTGATCTTGAGCTGAACCTCCCAGGACTGAGTCTTGTAGACAGAATCCAGAGTCATCCTAAGATTTAGGGTTCAGGATAGAGGCTGGGGTGGACAAAAGTGAAAAGATGTAGTGGTTGCTTAGCTCTGGGGCCCTAAAAATGTACCAGGGATTTAGCTCATAAATTTTGAGTCAGAAGAAACTGTATTTGGTTCAATTTACCCTTACAGACAAGGCAAATAGAATGCAAAAAAAACTAAGTAAATTATCTGGCCAGGTCATTCATTAAGGGCAGCAATGGGGGTTCAAAATCAAGTCCTGGGGTGGCTAGGTGGTGCAGTGACTAAAGCACCAGCCCTGGAGTCAGGAGTACCTGGGTTCAAATCCGACCTCAGACACAATAATTACCTAGCTGTGTGGCCTTGGGCAAGACACTTAACCCCATTGCCTCGCAAAAACTAAAAAAAAAAAAAAAATCAAGTCCTCTAATTTTCAAATCTAGCATTCTTTCAACCATGTCTACTAACTCTGAAAAGCTCTATCCTGGGCCCTCTCCTTTTCTTTCTAGTCTATGCTTTTCTCCTCTGGTGATCCCATCAAATCCCATAGATTCAATTAATATTTCTCTGCTGATAATTCTCAAATCTATCTATCCAACCCTGTCCTCTCTGCAGCCCTATAGTCTCACATCTCCAACTATTTATTGGACTTCTCAAACTGGATGTCCTTCAGATAAGACATGTCCAAATCTGAACTCATTATTATCTTCCTCCCCAAACCTTCCCTTCTTGTTAACTTCCATATTACTATCAAGAGGATCATCATCTTCCCAGGAGATCACCATCCCCCCAGGCCAACTACATCAAGGTATATCTACAATTCCTTACTCTCTCTCAGCCTCCATATTCAATCAATGGTCAAGTCCTATTGATTTTTACATTCCCAACACCTCTAGTATAGATTCCTTCATTCCTCTGACACTACCATCACCCTTTGCAGGCCTTCAGCACCTCAGGCCTGGACTATGACAATAGTTTGCTGGTAGATCTGTTTGACTCAAATCTCTACCTGCTCCAATCCATTCTCCATTCAGCCATCAAAGTTCTCTTCCTAAAAACAGTCTCCTCAGGCTAATGAGGACAACAGAAATTGAAAATATAATGGATTTAGGGTATGGAATGATATATATATATATATATATATATATATATATATATATATATATATATATTGAATGCAGCCAGACTATGTATTTATGAGATATTTGTGGATTTGTTCCCTATTTTTCAGTGGGGTAGGAGAGAGACTAAATTGGTTTCTACTCATGTCTTTAAAATAGTAATGTTGGGGGGGTTGCTACAGATGTGAAATGTTGCTTGTTCTTTCAGATGAGGCATCTATATTATTAATTTTTCTTAACTAGTTTACTTTATAACAAGAAATTTCTCATTTCAAATATTCTATAACTGTCTGAAATATCAAAACAAAATTAAACATGTCATTGAACAATAATTTTTGGCGAGTCATTGAGGTTAAGTGTCTCACACAAGGCCACACAGCTAGGTAATTATTAAGTGTCTTAGGCTAAATTTGAACTCAGATCCTCCAGACTCCAGGGCTGGTGCTCTATCCACTGCGCAAAAAATTAAACATATCAATAAAACTTAAAGTGTATTTTTAAAAAGGATCAATCTAAGTTATTCCTGACCCATATCCCTCCTACTTCCACCAGGAACAAAACAAAAAAAAAATCTGTTTTGACTTTTAAATTCTGCAAAACCTGACCTCTTCCTTCCTTCAGTTTTCTTACAACTTACTCTCCTCTATTTAGTCTACTATGACCAAGTGATCAAGTCTCCTTTCTGTTCCTTGAAGAAGACTCTCCTCAATTTTCAATGGTTTTTTCCCCAATTCTCCCTCATGCCTGGGGTAATGTCCCTCTTCTCCACTTCCTGGCTTCTCTGGCTTCCTTTAGAAGCCTTTCCCATCTTTTTTTTTTATTTCAAAGCCTTCCCTCCAAGGCTAGCCTGAATTTATCCTTGTTTGCATGTTGTGAAAGAGTAAGTTTCCTTGAAAACAAGAACTGGTTTTTGTTGTTTTTGTTGTTTGGAGGTTTTTTTTTTTTTTGACCTTTGTATTTTCAGTGCTTATTTCACTATCTAATATGATGTAGATGCTTAATAAATCATTACTAACGGACATACGGTCAATAAACATTGATTAACCATGCCAGGTGTTCCCATAGACTATTTGAGTCTGACCTGCGGTAGAGTATTCCGAACTCCTATTGGGCTGATCAGCCACAGTCTGACACACTGTGCCTTAGTGATGTCATTTTGGTCCTTTTCAATAACAAAGGACAAGAATCATTAAACACTTACTAAGTGTAGGAATACATAAGTTATTCACTCAGGCTATATTCCTTTTCTTATATATCCATTTTTTTAAAAATGAAATATCATTGTTTCAACTGCTCGATATAGAAGAAAAAATGCTTCTTCCATCCCCACCCCTCACAACCTCAAATAGGGGTTCATAACCGTATTACTATAAGATTTTTAAGTGCACAAAATAAGGTACATAGGATTACAGAGGAAACCAATTGTATTAAAATAGGTAACCAAACAAACCAAATTTCACAGACCCCTTAAAATCTAAAGAGGTCCCTGGACCACATGTTAGGAAGTCTTGGCAAAAAGATACTCCACAATTTTCTAATATTATATAGTAGGGTTAAAGTTTCTTTTAATAGTCACTTTTTCTATGACTTGCTGCCCTATCCTCCTTTGCTCTTCTCACTTCTTCCATCAAAGTTTTCAAAGACATGTTTAGGACTATTTGATTGAAGAACAGATATGGAGTCAGCTAAAACTTCAAACACAAACATGCATTGAGGTCAGGGAGGTAGGAAGCTTTGGTGAAAGACAAAAAGCCCCTTCTGTTTATGGTACCACTAGCCAAGCTACTATGAAATGGCTTAAACTACACCCAAGTTCAAAGAAGCTGGAAAAGAAGAATATTTTTCAGTTTCTCATTGGTTCCAGACCTTCCCTCCCTCCCCCCAACCTTGGCAATGAAGGAGAAGGTTGAGAATGCCTGTTAAAGACTATTAAAGCTTTTATCCAAATTTCCTTTATCCTCTATACTTCCAAGTCAAATTCTTATCTTTCGAGTATTTCCAGATCCTTAAGTCTTTTTTAATCCTTTTTTTGGCCCAAATAATTGCCAGACCTCACTCTTCCCCCAATCTCTGTCCTGCACATACAAAGTACATTCGTTCTCCTTACTATTCATCCATACCTTAATTTAAACAAGTAATTATTAAGGATCCCCTATATATGCTGTGCATTTGGCCAGAGACTGGAATACAAACACAGACAAAAAAACAAAACAAAACAAAACTGTTTCAAATGTGTTTAGTCCTGTCTGGGTTCCCTTGCCATCTAGTCATGAAGCTCTCTAGATACCCATGCCTGACCCCCTCACAGTGATGCTCATGATCCTCTTTGTAACACCTCAGGTCAACTTCCAAAGGACAGCCCAACCATCTGCAATGAAACCATCAATGTGTTGAAAGTGGTTGCTAATAATGTTTTTAATCTCATGCATTGGAATTTCAATAAAATATTTTCTACTCCATTCTTGTCTCACCTCATTTGCATCCTCAAAGTTGGTCTCTGCAATTCCTAATATTGCTTTTCAGATGCTTCTTTGCTCTGACTTTAGCAGGAAGCAGGAACATAAAAAAGATGGAGAAGATACAAAGGGTCCCTACCTCAAGAAGTGCTTTAGAACTTTTCATCTTTTATGTGGTTTAAAGAAACTTACAGGATGTCTTAAAAGTCAGTTCAAGGTGCACTAAGATTTCTTAACTTGTATTTTTCTGAATACACACAACTATATACATAGATATTTCATATAACTTCCATATCACTTTTAATATATTTCCACCGTTCCTTTCTTGCCTCCATGATCGATAATTGTTTAAAAGAAGACACGTTACTTAGATTTTTCCAGTACCTGTACAATTCAGTTTTCTACCATCCACACTTCTGCCAGAAGCATAAGATCTCCAGTTATTTCCCACAAACCAACGATTTTTGTGTGGCAACATTTAAGTCATGAGAAAACAAGATCGAACATGTTAGCTCTCAGTTCCTTTAAAAAAGGACTACACATTAACTCAGAAGTTTTTTGCCTGTGTGAGGCTTAAAAATTTTTCTTCATTTTATTTTTTAAAGAAATTCTTGCTAACTAAAATGTCATAGCAGCTAGGAGACAAGAAGAGGTATGAAGCAGACTGTGATCCTGAGAGTCTGAGGGCTATAAATATTCAGGATTTTTTTTAACCCTTCAAATAGTACTTTCAAATCACTGAAAACCCACACACTATTAATTATTTCAGAGCTGTGGAAGACTTCCTAGGCTTACACCTTTCAGAAAAAAAAAATTACGAGGAAAGAAAAATGTTTCTGTAACTCTGTCGAGAAATATGACATGATTCCTTTTTTCCAAGTAAATAAATGAAATGAAATAATTGCTAAACAAGATTGAATAAAAATCCTCTACTGATGAAAACTAGTGTGTCACTTAACAAGTTGCTTCCAGGTAAGAAATGACATGGCCCAAAGTCCCTCTATGAGTTCTTGTTCTGCAAAACAAGTCACTGAAACAGTTTCTCCCAGGTGTATAGACAAGATTGAAACAGAAACACATGGGACAAAAGAAAAAATTCACTCCCTACACCCCTCAGCCCCCTACCCCCCAGGATAATTTCTGTACCTGGTTCTTATCTGGAGCAACACAGGAGTTTGAACAGCAGAATGATATGAAGCCACTTCCTCTCTTTGGCTCATCGACAGAAGAATCATTAGGAAGTTCCATGTCAAAATCCATGACCTCAAAGTCAGGGGGATCCTTATCTTTCACCAGACAACCAGTCGATCTGGCCAGGCCCACACATACTGTGACCTCTCTCCCCCCTTCACTGATCTCCCTCGCCCGTGTATAGCTCAGAAGGAAGCCAGTACATGACGAAATCCTTCACCAACTGGGAAATTGAATTTGTACTGTGATTCATGGATAGAGAATACTGGTTTTTCATTGCTACACACACATGTACCTGGGTGGGGTTTGGTTAAATCCGGATGTGGACAGTTCCCATAAGAAAGTAAAGAGAGAATGAGGCCTCAACTTTAGGTTTCATTCACCTAAATTATTTTGTTGTGAACATTAAGTGTTGGAAAAAATAAAGAAGTCAGTAACAGTAGAAGTCAGAGACAACACAAGACAACAACCAATAAAATTGGGTCAATCGATATTAATTAGCAACAGTTTATTTTGATAAGAATGACAGCTGCCATTATTTGGAACTTATGGTTATTGGATTATCTCCTTTGATCCTTTCAAAAGCTCTGTGAGGGAACTGCTATTATTGTTGTTATGATTACTATTGTTGTTATCGTTATTCCCATTTAATGAAAACACTTGAGGCTCTGAGATGTTAAGTGATTTAACCAAGGTGACGCTGCTAGGAAAAGTACGATTCAGACCCAGGACTTTCTGATTCCAGATTTGGTACTTTCGTTCAGTGGTGTCAAAGTCAAATAGAAACAGGGACCACTAAACTCTACATAAGAACACCTGGGGGCCTCATCTGGGCTTAGAGACAGTATTGTTTTATTTAATGTGTATTTCTATTGTTAAATATATACCATTTATATTTTAACCTATTTTCTAATGGAAATTATGTTGGCCACAGCCCATGTGTCTGACAGCTCTGTTCTATATCACATTTTCTCTTCCAGATTTTAAAATATTTTTTTACTTGGCTATATGCATATCTATATATGTGCAGCACACATAGTGTGTATGCATGTATCAGATAATGTGTATACATGTGTGAGCACATGTGTATGTGTGTCCTAATTCAAAATGAAGAATAAAAACTACATTTCAGACAGGGACAGAGCAGGAATGTTTTGCTTGACTCTACATGGATATTTTTTAACTTTAGATTGGGAAGTAGTAGAGAAAATAGCTGTTAGTTGAAAAATAAATATAGTTGAAAAATAAAAATGTCATAATTCTAAGATTTTATATATATATGAAATGTGTGTAATACTATATATAGAGATAGAGATATATGCCCACAGGTATGTAGATATACACACAAACACATATTTGCACACTTGTAGGTATATACTCCTGTCAAAATCATGCTCACCATTGCATCAACATTAATGAATATCACTCCTTCCTTTTCAAATCCTACCACTGAACTAACTGCCTCCACTATCCACCTTCTTGAACTCTGCTCATAAGGTATTGAACACCACTGGAAGAAGTCACACAATTGTGGTTTGATAAAGATCAATGATTTCATCAGAGAAGGTAACTGAGTATGGAAATCCTTTCCACTGATGCAGATCTCTAAGACATCTGCAACACATTTTAGAGTTTCCCAGAGTACTGAGATGCTCAATGATTGCCCAAGGTCATACAGTTGATATAATCACAGGCAAAATTTGAATCCAAGTCTTCTTATTCAAAGGTCACTCTACTATCCATTATGCCCCGCCATGTCCTATCTCAAGATAGTGTTGCTATAAAGAAAATACCACAAACACAAAATTATCCAGGATTCCACAGTATGGTTTTCAAATGAGCTGCCATCTTGGTTGCTTAAAAGGCAGTACAAACATTATGAACTTGACCTGACTTCCAAGTACCACTTCCATAGCTCACAAAGGAGAGTGATATCAAGGTATAAAAGTCAAAGCTAAAAAAATATTTTAAGACACATAAAGAGGATCATTAATGATATAGATCAGGAACAAATTGGGAAACCCCCTCTCCATAAAAAAAATTGATCAAAGCAATGATCAAAAAGGACTTTAAGATCTTATAAATCCTACCAAAAAAGGGTTTTATAGTAAAGGGTCATAGGTAGATTGTATATATGTCATCCCAGGATCTGCCTGGCTAAATGAAAAGGACTCAACACTAGGTTGACCATAAATTAAAAAAAAATGTTTATCCTCAGAAGTTCTGTAAATCTAAGTCCACTAAGGTATTGAAAGGTGGCCATCAATGTTGTAGAAGAAGCACATGCAGTGATAAAAACAAGAGAAGTAGATAGTTTTATTATCTTTTAAAATGACTAGTGATTTATAGGAACAACTGAGTGATGCAGGGGATTTGGTGGAGTTTTATCTCAGACACTTAATAGCTGTGTTACCCTGGACAAGTTCTCAGCTTCAGTTTCCTCATTTGTAAAACAAGTATGTGGTAATATAGGTACCATTAGTATAGCACCAATCTTAGGAAGTTGAAGGATCAAATGAACTAACATTAATATGTAAAATGCTTTGCAAACTTAAAATGAAGCCTATATTTTTATTTAAAAATATAAATGTTAGCTATTACAATGTAAGTTCCCATCTTCCTGAAGTCAGCTTCTTTCCAGCTCCCCATGCATCCCCTCCACCTCAGGATCTAACACTTATTGGTGATTACTGTTTTATAAAAAGACTGGAGATCTAGTATTACTAGGTCACCTTTGTTTTATTTTTTCAAAAATTCCTTTGATATTCTACATCTTTTGTTCTTTCAGATGAATGTTATTTTATTCTTAGCTCTAACAAATAATTTTGGGGGAGTTTGATTAATATATCACTGAATAAATAAACTTAGGCAGAATTGTCTTTTTAAATTATATTGGTTTGACCTATCCATGAACAAATGATATTTTTCTAATATCACTTTATTTGTATGAAGAGTGTTTTGTAATTGTGTTCATTATAGTTTCTGGGTTTGTATCAACAGATGGGAGTCATTGAGGAATACTATATAAAAAGAGATGCAAAGGGCACCTTTTAGGATATATTATATGACTTCCCAGCTCATCAATCTCTTCAACTCCCTTTACTTCTACCGTCACTCTACCTTAGCCACATTCAAGGATAGTTATATTCTTGGTCTTATCATCAGTCACAAGCATTCCCTCCTCACCATCCAGAATTCAGAAATTCTCTGACCACTCCTTCCATTTCTCCCTGTGCTTCATCTTAACTAAACATACTCAGGTTACTTTACCTGGCACTGCTTTCCCAGGTTATCATCTCCTACTCTGGCATCTCCTTTGTCTCTTTGAAATCTTGATACTGGACTTAACTAGTTTAGCTTTAAACCGTCCTTTGCCCTCTAAACCCTGCTTCTTAACTCATCACATTGCAAACCCAATCCTGGGTGTCTCTCATCTGCCTTCTGATGCCAGCTGTCAAGTTACTAAAACCACTAAAGGAGATCACCCTCCCACCACCACCAACATGTGGACCAGGGACATGTTAGATTTCAGATAACCTAATCCCAACTGAACCCTTCCCGAGGCACAGTAAACCTATTAACTCTTCCCTGATGAAATATTACCCTCCCACTGCTTCTTTTCCAGATTTCTTTAAACCATTATCTCCAGCACTCAATTCACCAACTCCCTTTCATCTGAGGATCTCATCTTATAATTCTGGAGAAAATCGAGGCCATTCTTCAAAAGTGCTTTCTTCTTTTCTGTTACACACCCCCAATCCTGTCAACTTCTCTTTCTTTCTTTGCTCCAGGCTTGGGTGAAAGGTCAATCTATCTCCCTGTCAACCTCTATAACTATCTGCTCCCCTGATTCCATTTACTCCCTTCTCTTCCAGGCTCCTCATATTAAAGAAAGATATACATAATGTTCTGATAAACACTGTCAGATGGAGGTTTCAATTAGTTTCAATTAGAATGTTACCCTAGGAGAGCTGGAGAGGTAAGGAAAGAGAGCTGGACCTAGAGTCTGGAGGAAGTGAGTTCAAATGAGACTTTTTAAGACTCTCTTAAGTCTTAGGTTTTTTTTTTTATCTTTAAAATGGGTATGCTTGCAGTATTGCAATATGACAAACTAAGCTGACTTTTTATTTACTTTAAAATAAAATAATTGAAATTGAAATAATTACATTAAAATAAAGCATCATGGCAGGTTTTAGTCCCTCTTTCTAAGCCCTCAGTATTCTTTGGCCATTTACTTTTTTCATTTACTTCTCTTATTTGATCATATTATTGCATACAAAGTTCTTTGTTGTACTTTTAAAATTTTGCATTATTACAAAGGACTTTCAAAATTTCTTTCTTTAACACATTCACATTGGTCTTAATCGCATTAGGTTAATGAATTATTTAGCCTTTCTCCTCTAGTTAGACAGACATATGACATCTTTGTTATACTATGGAATTCTTTGTTCAGATAGCTTTCTTTGGTTTGATTGGTTTTTAACCATACTTTCAGAGTAAATTTCTCCAAAATTCAATGACTGGAATAAAGTATAGCTTTTTTTCCCCCTTTCCCCTATTCTATGGATGGCTAGATTGTTCCCCACACCCTAATCCTACAAGTGTATAATTCTACCAACAATGGATGAGGATACCTGTTCTTTCATAACTTCATCATCATTAAGTGTTGTTGCTTTTCACTAACTTTGCTTATCTGATATGAGATGGGAATAAAAATAGCAACTCCTCAAAGAGTTGTTATGAGCATCTATTACAGGATACATGTACTTTGTTGTTCAGTCATGTCTGACTCTTCATGACCCCATTTAGGGTTTTCTTGACAGAGATCCTAATTTATTATTTCCTTCTTCAGCTCACTTTACAGATGAGGAAACTGAGATCAACAAAGTTAAGTGACCTTGCCAGGGTCACACAGCTAATAAATGTCTGAAGGGAGATTTGAACTCAGGAATATGGACTCCAGGCCCAGTACTCTATGCACTTTGGCACCACCTAGCTATTTATCAGCTCTAATGTCAAAGAAAAGACTTTGAAAGTCAGCTAGGCAAGAGCTGAACAAAAATCTGTAGCTCCCTAGTACAGCTCAAATGATATTAAAATATAAGAAAGAATATTTTAAAAATTAATCAAAATACATTACAAAATAGATAATATTCGATTTTTAAAGTCAATATGCCACCAAAGAATTCCTTATGAACAGCTTATTAGATCTCCCCTCCTCAATTTGGAGTCGACACCCCTGAGTTTGGTTAAACATATTTATTTTATAGCTGAGGAAAATTAAGTGACTTTTCCAAAGTCATACAGAAGCTTGTAGAGGTTAGAATAAAATTCAGTTCTTCTGGCTTCAAATTCAGTGTTTTTCCTATTCTGCCAAAGCCAAGTTCCCTGTACTCTATGCACAATTATGTATTTTTCTCTAGTAGTGATACAACAGTATTTGAAGTAGAGGCCAGGTAACATTTAAGATTTGGAGAAAGGTAGATTGTATTTGCTCTATGATGTAGGAGATTGGACACATTTTCCTAATTAAGCATAATAAAAGCCCAATAAGTGACCTACCACTGTCCTGGGGTTGAGTAATTACATGCTCTTTAATGGAATTGCCTGAATTATCTTTTTTCTGCTCTGTTCTTGTGCACATGAAAGTAAAGGTTCTATCTTTCCTTCCAAGCAGTGTTGCCCACTCACTGTTAGGTTAACCAACCAATATCAAACACATGTTTATTCATAGCATCCTACATTAAGTTATGTTGATTCTTCATTTGCTCCCTTTTTTGCAAGCATTTTCTACCAACTGCAGAGTTGGAATATTGTGTTAAATAAGAGAAAACTAATAGATTTGGACAAGTGGGAAAATGGGAAAAATCTCCCAAGTTTTGATGAGGGGGGAAAAAAATAGGTTGAAGATTGAGTTGTCTGTCTACAGTGTGTTGACTGAGCAGAAAGACCCATGAATGAAGTCCACCATTCCTTCCTATTATCTTCTTTTTATAAGTCAGAGACCTTCAAGTTCTGATTTATAGTAACTTCTAAAGCTTTCCAGAGAGATAAGTGAAGCAATTTTTTTGACCAACTCTGCTGACAGCTTAACCTCAGAACCTTCTTCATCGGTCTATCCCTTTGATTTCTAACTCTCTGCCCAAAGGAGGGTTAGAGGAAGGAGGGTTAGAGGAAGGAGGGTACCCAAAAGTTAGTGGTAGCAGGGGCTATGATTTCTTGATATATGATGGTCTCCTAGGGTAGACTCTCTCTCCTCCAATGCTGAATAACTACTCCTACATGAAAAAGTCTCAGAGAGTTAGCAAGAAGTACCAAGAGGCTGCTTAGTACATGTCAAAGGCTTGAACTGAACCCAAATTTTCCTTATCTCATTTCCTATCCATAAGAAAACTCCCTGACCTTTCACTGCTCTTCTATCACTGTTAGGTAAAAGAAAAAAAAACAATTATATAATATTCTATTTAGATTTATTTGGGGGGAGGGAAACTGATTTTTTTCAGTCCATCCACAGATACAGCTGGCTATTTCCTACTCTGAAGATCCCAGGAAGGGTTGGGGTATTGAACTGATTCTTATTCTAGAGTATCTGGAGAACAGCTGGGCAGGAGATGCATCCATATCATCAACCTCCTGTATTGCTATATTAAGAAGAGTTTCAGAGGGTTAAACACTATTTTAACCAAACACATCCAAAAATATAGAACCTTTGAGAGAACTGATTTGGAAATAGGTTCCCAACTGATATGGGTTTGTTCCTGTCCTCCAAATAGATTCATGACTACAATTCAGAGATCTAACACATCTGGTGAAGGGAGAACAAACAAAATCACCTCCTCCCTTCAAGGGAGGCCCAAATCAAAGTAGAAATATCTTTCTCTGTATGTGTATATATGAAGATGGATTCATTGTGAACCTAACTGGAAAACAATGAATGGTTCAAGAGAGACCCTCCACATACTTCAGGGCTATGGTAAGAGGGGGGCAATTTGATATGGTCTACTTCTTTCTGCTACTTGTGTATGTACCCACACAAACACAAACACATACACACTGTAAAGAGGACTCTGAAAATGATCTTTTGGGACCATATGGGGACTCTGTTTCCTTCAAGAGCTCTATCAAAAGGATTACAGTAGGATTAATGTTAGGAAAAACTAGATGATCCAGGAGGATGAGCCCTACCTTGGTCTGTGCAAGATCCAAATGGACCAATAAGCCAAAATCACCCAAATGTAACAGCTGCTGGAAGATGTGTGAGACCTGTTTACTTTGTGAATGACTAATGGGAAATCGTGATGAGTGGCTAACTACAAACATTATAAAATAGAAAATGACTAAGCAACAAAAGATGGAGGATGATTAGCTGTTCTCAAAACTCACTGTCTTTTCAGAGTTTCCCTCCAGAGTAGCACAATGAAAATATCCTTTGCTGAAGCTATCTTCAGTGCCAAGATACAGGTACATTTCTAAATGAAAATACTTCTAAAATGATTTTATCACTCTCTTATACCCCTTACTGGATAGGGACAGGACTAGACCTCAGAGTTTGCTGGCAAGGATACTTCTTCTATGATTCAATCTACTTTAATCTGCAAATAATGATTTTAAGAGAGATTCCTGGGGCACAGCTAAGTGGTACAGTGGAGAGAGCACCGGCCCTGGAGTCAGGAGAACCTTAATTCAAATCGGGTCTTAGACATTTAATACTTACTTAGCTGTGTGATCTTGAGCAAGTCACTTAATCCCATTGCCTTAAAAGAGAGAGAGATACTTGGAATGGTTATACATGTAGATATTAGATTGCTTTCTGGGGGGGGGGAAGGGGAGAAAAAATATAGAACTCAAAACCTTCCCAAAAAATGAATGTTAAAAACTACTGCTGTATGTAGTTGGAAAAATAAATGAAATATTATTTCTTGTGAAAAAAATATGTTTGGGGCAATAAGTTAAGTGACTTACCCAGGGCTCCTCAGGCAAGACATGAACCCAAAGTCTATAAGACTGTTTTGGAGTTTCAAAAGGTCATGTGTGTTTTCTAGACACTTCTAAACCTGATGGTGCAGACCAAAGACCAGAAAACAAAACTTGGAAGAGACCATTGATGGATTCTAGTTGAACCCTTTTTTAAGAGATGAGGAAACTGAAGCCCAGGGAGATTATGACTTGCCCAGGCTCACCCAAAGAAGTGGAAAATCAATCAACAAGTCTTCATTTGGGGCAGCTAGGTGTTGCAGTGGATAGAGCACTGGCCCTGGAGTCAAGGAGTCCCTGAGTTCAAATCTGGCCTCAGACACTTAATAATTACCTAGCTATGTGACCTTGGGCAAGTCACTTAACCCCATTGCCTTGCAAAAACTAAAATAAAAAAGTCTTCATTGAATACCTATTAAGTAAGTGTCGGATACTGAGGTACACCCTGCAATGCATATAAGCAAAAGAAATCTCTACTCTCATAAATGTCCAAATAGTATTCATTTTTACTCTACTGCTCAATTTTGAGAAAGCTGAAGGGAACGAAACCCTGATCTATGTGTCTATCCATGTATTCAAATCATTCCATAAAGAACATTCTCTATTCTTTTCTGGAGAAGGAGAAAGAGAAGAAAAAGAAGGAAGAAGAAGAGAAAAAGAAAGAAGAAAAGAAGAAAGAAGAAGGAGGAGGAGAAGAAGAAAGAAGAAGTATCAGAAGAGATTTCTGATTCAATTTTGATTAACAATTGTCAGGAAGTTCTTATCTTTGCCTACTCTAAATCCTTCTTGCTGAATAATACATCTATTACTCAAACAGCTACAGTTCACTACGTTCAAGATGTCTATTCACGATTCATCTGCCCCCATCTTACCAACTAAATTTTTCTTGTATTTCCCAATTAGAGTGAAGCCAAAAGACAACAAGGTCATGACTATGTTAGGTCTTGAATCCAGGGGAATCTATTCAGCCTTGGAAGAACGCAGTTAGTCAACATACTAATCGAGAGTCCCTCCAGCTAAAGAGGAGATGGTTGATTTTAGTCTGTCTTGAAATCTTGCCTCTACTAAATTTATAACATCTTATTTTCCCCTTGGTTCTAAACCTAAATGTTCCCAACATGCTAAGTGTAAAAACTAGGGAAAATGTAACTGCTCCTGGGAAGTTTACAACAAACCAATCTATGTGGAGCTACTTATAGCACGGGATGCCAGATTGTGGCTAATTTAATTCCATTCTGAAATTGAAAAACCATGCAAGGAGAGCCCCGCCAAGGTGCTTTCCAATTTATAACAAAATAAGTCCATGTTTTGGATCCCCCAAGGCAGTTTGGTTTCCTGTAAGTTATCCTCATGTGAAGAGCAGAGAAGGTTTGAAAGGAGATTAAAAAACATTGGCAGCCCAGACTGGACCCTACCCACCCTTTACCCTTAACAGGGTGACCCCCTGAGTCATAACAAACATGAAAACGAAATGATTTCAGATGACACTATTTTCTGGGATGAGTTGTTTTGAAACTAATAGATTTATGAATATTTCTTTTCTTAAGGTAACAAAAATGCATTTGCCCATGTCAGAATTTATAACTGAGGAAATCATATTGGACTTGAGAATCAGAAAGATCAGCATTCAGATCCTCCCTCAGACACTTATTAGTTGTGTGATTCTGGGCAAGAAACCTCACCTCTCTTAATCTCAGATTCCTCATCTGTAAATGGAAATAATAGTATCATCTATTTTACAGGGTGGTTATGAGGATTAAATGAGATAAAGGTAAAATGAGACAGGTAAAGCATTTTGTAAACCTTGAAGTTTTTTAAAAATTTATTTATTTTGAATTTTACAATTTCCCCCCAATCTCCCTTCCCTCCCCCCCCAACAGAAGGCATTCTGTTAGTCTTTACATTTAACCTTGAAGTTTACAAAAATGATTGTGATTATTACAGTTATTGGAAAAGTCCAAGGTCATGTGGATAGATAGCAAGCAGCTTGGCTTCTGCTAGATATCATTGTTGTATCTGGTCCATCGTTTCTTTGTTTGTTTAAATATGAGATCTAGAAATTCCTGCCACACATACAGGAAGGACTTCTTCATTAAAAAGGTGCCTGTGGGCATGGAAAATTATGTGATTTACCCATAGTCACATAGCTACAATATGTTAAAAGCTTAACCTGCACCTGGGTTTTACTGACTCAGAGGGTCTCTATCTACCAAACCAGGCTGCCTGTCATCCTGCTTATTAACATATTCTATTCCATTCATTCAACTGAAGTATATTGATACAATGTCTTAAAAAGCTTTAAAAAAAAAGAAATATCATTTCATTTAAAATCCAGTAAGAGATGATTTAATGTAGTTTGAAACCAAAAGTTGCACTCTGTTTGAAATATTAACATCCTAGTCTATGTTCTTCCAAGTCAAACATTTCACCAATGAATATGTCAGCAAATCCACTTATATTTATTAATTCCTTGGCACATTGTATTTCCAATGAAAGTAAAATGAGCTCTTAGTTGCCAAAACAATGATTACTGTTATTGAGATAAATCAGAACTAGTCTACAGTTTTATCATCTTATTATAATAAGCCCACCATTACCCTGTAGCAACAAATAGAATGATCAATATTTGTACATTAATCAACATAAAACCCCTGAACAGTATAAGAAAAAATTAGAATGAAATGCATTTTTACCTTATTCTAGGATAGCAAGGCAAAATGTAACCCTGAACCAGTGACACTGGCCTCCTGGCTGACCCAGAAACAAGACACCTCATCTCTAGATTCTGGGCATTTTCTCTGACTTTCCTCCATTTCAGAAATATCTTCTTCCTCTGCTCTGACTTTCCTGTTTTCCTTTAAATCCCAACTAAAATCTCTCCTTTTTAATCAATCTAAATTTCAGTGCTTTCCCCAGTCTCTCAAATTTTCATGCCTTCCCTCTTAGAATTATTTCCTTTTCACTCTGTATATAACTCACTTTGTCTATATTTCCTTGAATGTTGTCTCTCCCATTAGATTACAAGCTCCTCAAAAGCAGAGACTGTCTTTTGCCTCTTTTTGCATCTCTGGAATGGTGCCTGGGACAACCTAGGCAATTAATAAATATTGATAGACTAACCCATCCTAATATTTTTTCAAACTCCCCAACTGAACAAGATTTAAAATGTATTTTTCAATTAAAGTGGAATAAAGTTTATTCTGAAAGTCACATGCCATCCTTTGAGATAACTGGCATAAAATCAGGGCTGAGAGGGATTGAATTCGTACAAAAGTTTTCATTTTAGAACCAGATCAATTTTTGCCCAAATATCTTGAAGTCATAATTTGAGTATCCAAATGTCCTTGCCATAAAACTGACCATGCATTTGTGTAGAAGCTCTAGAAACAGCTGTTTATTTAAAAAAACAACAACAAACCCAAACCTGGTAGCCATTCCGGTGTTTATTTCTTGCAATTCCAAAGGCTGCTGCAGCAAATTACTTACTCTGAGTATAGTGAACCTAGAATATAATTATGGTCTGTGTGTTTAGAACAGAGAGTGAAAAAAGAACCAGAATCTAATGCGTACTGGAAGTAAAGTACATTGGATTCAATTAATAACCATATTCTCTGAGTCCCATGTGACTCAGTTTCTTTGTTTATGAAATCAAGGGCCTTCATTCTGGTCTCTTGACATATTAGTTCTAATTTTTAAAATTTTAAACCTTTAAAATCCGTGAGGTGCTTTGAGTTCCTCAGAGAAAACGTTAAACAAATTATGAGTTTTTCTAAATTATATTAAATCACAGAAACACAACATAATTAGAACAGGTGTCATCAGGGTAACTTAATGAAAACAAGTCAAAGAGTATGTTGCAAATTAACCTCAGTAGTCCTTATTCTCAGTCAATCATGCCTATTATTTTTTGAAGTTATTTCAAAACTATATTAATACTTATTATCTCTTGCCTCCCTTAAATGGGTGAAAATAGATGAAAAAATGCAATAAGACATTGTGTTATGTGGTTCCTTCATTCCCATACTTCCTGGTACAAGCACTATTTGCTCATTAATACAGTCACACTGTCTGGAATGCCAAAGGTCAGGGGTTCTTTACACTGTTAGCTTTACTTTTGGAACTGGCCAAAGTTTAAAAAAAATACTTTGATGCCTCTCAGGGCTCTCTTGTGGCACTCCATCATGCTGACCAAGGTTCAGACCCTCTGCTCACTTTTTCTCTGGTGCCTTTGAACTACCTTTCAAAGTCTACAGTAGACTCTAATTGCTAACACTTCACCCATGTTCCATGAACTAGCCCCTTTAAACTAACTTTAGATCATCAGTTACCTGCAGTTACTTTTTTTTAAATCACATCCAAAGATTGAGCATGGTGTTGACTTAGTCAGACTTGCTGATTGATATCACCAGAAAGCTAGTTACCCTCAAACCTAGTTTATGTTTTAAAGCAAGCTAATAAAACAAACCAAAAAAGCCAACAAAAAACAACCCCCCCACAAAACCAAAACAAACAAACAAAAAAACCCTCACAGTCTTTTATCTCCAATACCACCCAGAGAGGTTCTTTATCTCTGTTGTGGGAATTTCCTAAATCTGACTTACCAGAAACTTCAACGCTGATCTTTCTCATACCTGCTTTTTTTTAATTTAGTTTTTTCCTAAAAGTCTTTGTTAGACACCCAAAGAGACATCCAAATTATTCTTAGGTGCTGTGTTTGTACATGTTCACAAAAGTATCTAAGGACTTCTGTAACATGCCATGGAAGTTTTCTCTTTTTTTTCTTTTCCATTTTTTATAATGTGAAATAAGCACATTTCCAATTTCAAGGTCTTCTTTAACAGTAAAGGAAAAACATCTGGCACTAATCTGCCAGATCCACATATATCTCACTTCCTCAGGTTCTTCCTTCTAACCTACCTATGGCATTCTAAGCATTTCTCATCCTCCGAAGGCATAATGCCTCCGGAGCTTTCCAGAATCTTAGAATTCATTCAATCACGATTTTAAGAGGAAAGCAAACCAAACCCAAAGAGCAGGAAGAGCGAGCATTTGGTGTGGGAAAACCGAGGCTATTCATCCAAGCCCTCCTGCCCACAGAACAATGCAGTCGGCAACAAGAAAACTCGGGGTTTCCCAAACACCTCTGAAATAACGGCAAAGAAACTGAGGCTCACTCACCGACACCCGGAGCTCCACAGGTGATGCCCCAAGTGGAGGGAGCAGATCTGATTCGTCTTCTCCTGCAAAGTTTGGCGCTGGTAATGAACTCCAGGGGAATCCTTTAGAGTTAGCAGGTAGATCCCCCCTCCATGCCTCTACTGGGTTTTCCTTTTGTCTTTTCCCAGGGAAACTCTTGTCATTTACATAAAACCGACTTGGAGCCTATAGGATTTTTGAAGCAGCTACATGTTAAATTGGCTGTCTTGACATGCTCCTTCAAGCATGACATCATAAATCTCCATGGTAACCTTAACCCCACCTGCCCACATGCCAAAGTTACCTGTCAGGAGGAGACTTAAACAATCCACTGGAATTTGTTCATTAATGTTTGCGGGGCGGAGGGGGGGGGAGATATTAGGGAGCTGCGTAGGATGTCATTGGGCGAGTTTGCAAAAAAAAAAAGCAACAATAAACCCAACAAACGACTTTGCCACAAACTACAGCCTTCACTTTTAAAGTCTGAGCTTTTTTTTTTTCCCCTTCCGGGAAAACAATCAACAAAATTATAGGCGTTCTTAATCTGCCCCTCCCTGTCTAACAATGCTCTTAATCAGTTAAAGAAAAAATCTGCAAGATAAAGTTACGTTGGATTTTGAAAAACCTTCAAGGGATACCTTCTCTGGCTTTTCCAATCTTCTCCCCCACAACCCCCTTAGAGCTTTTTTTTTCCGTGGTGAAACTTGCAAAACAGGTTTCCAGCAGGTTTGTGTGTATGTATTTTTTTTTGGTCGCTGCGCCGGGGTGGTTGGAGAGATGTGGAGATCTTTTCTTTAACCCTTTCTTAACCCTTGCTTATTTTCCACTCCTAGCTTCTCTGAAACACGACCTTCCCCATCTGCCAAATTTAAACCTAAAGCTACTAACATCTCCTTAAATCTATGCCTCATTCTGCTCTAAACTTTGACGGAATGCGTATCTGTTCTTGCTCTTCTAAAATATCTATTAAAGTCCAATTTTATTAAATTTGATTAGAATCTAATTTTATTTTATTTTATTTGGGTGTATTTTCCTATCTAGACTATAAACTAAGTTTGTATCTCTTATGACCCAATGCATTCTAACAGGAGACAATGAATGTATCTGAAAAATATGAATAAATGAGTCAGAAATGTTGACTAAAATCATAACATTTTAGATTAGGTAGAAAAGACCTCTGAGGTCAAACTGTGCAACCTATCAATCTTTCCAAAGTGGAAAAGAAATTCTTTCACTTGGGAGCAAGTCCAATTTCAAAAAGAATTTGAGATAGCCTGCCTTTCTTTCTTGTATTTACACTCCTAAAAGATAAAGAACTGCTTTGTTTTCCCTTCCTATTTAGACTACTTAAGTTTAGTGACTGGTGCATGATTTTTGTTGTTCAGACTTGTCTGACTCTTTGTGACCCTATTTGGGTTTTTTTTTAGGATTTTTTTTTAAGGCAAATGGAGTTAAGTGGCTTGCCCAAGGCCACACAGCTAGGTAATTATTAAGTGTCTGAGACTGGATTTGAACCCAGGTACTCCTAACTCCAGGGCCCATGCTTTATCCACTGCACCACCTAGCTGCCCCTATTTGGGGTTTTCTTAGAAAGATATTGGAATTATTTGTCATCTCCTTCTCCAGCTCATTTTACATGAGGAAACTAAGGCAAACTGTAGGCAGCTGGAAGCTAGGCTTGAACCAGTAATACCTGAGTTCAAATTCAGTCTTGGATTCTCACTAGCTGTGTGTAACCCTGGGCAAGTCATTTAACCTCTGTTTGCTTTAAGCCACTAGAGAAGTAAATGGCAAGACAACATTATGGACAGTATTGATATGCTTTGGTTCATAGGATTCATGAAGAGCTAGACATTACTAAACAGCAACTGCCACAAATGCCTATTTTTGATTGAATCACTCAGTCATTAATTTTGTGACTACTTTATTCAAAGCTATAATATGTATCTTGTGAGGAATACATAAACATATTCACATATATTTAAAATTCATTCTTTAACAAATCCATAAGTATCTACTGTGAGCACAGAGTAGTAGGACTGGAATATGTATATATATATATATATATATGTATGATAAATTTAAATTAGATAAACCCATACAAACACATATAAATTAGATAAAACTTGATTCCTGCTCTTATGAGGCTTACATCTGCTATGGGGTTAAGAAAAACAAATAACTATAATATGCAATATTACATGTAAAGTAAATAGAGTTGCAAGACATAATACTGTGAGGTAGGAAGAGGGGGAAATTATTCCTGACAAGAAAAATCAGGGAAGGCATCCTGGAGGCAATAGAGGCATCACCATTAAAGTATGGGCAAGCTATGGAAGAACAGAGAAAGCAAAAGAAGCAAGAAAAGATTTCAAAAAGCCCAGTGCATGTTTGGGAGCCATGATCCTAATTAATTCTATTTATTCATTTATTTTATATGACCTATCCATACAGGAAGAACCAAATGGATGAAAAATTCCTATTGTCCAGTCTAGGATATACAGTGGACCACCTATAGTCCATGGCTATATATTTTGGGGGCAGATATTACAGATGGAAAATGATCAGTGTCTAGAATTAAATAAGAAGAATGAAGCAAACTATATATTAAATTACCTCAAACTACAGGCATCTTTTAATTTCATGACACAGTCATCTTTGAGGCCAAGAATACAAAATATGACACTGCTTCTACTCTTCTACCTCTGTTTGCCAGGAGTGATGGAATCTTTTTTGATAATAAGCTTCAAGTCAGCTTTTACCTTCTCTTCTTGCACCTTCATCAAGACTTTTTAATTCTTTACTTTCTGCCATCAAAGAGGTCTCATCTGCATATCTGAGATTGTTAATACTTTTCTCAACAAATTTAAATTCACCTTCTGATTCATCCAGACTTTCATTCTGCAATGATGTGTACTACATTTAAGTTAAATAAATAAGATGAAAACAAACAGACTTTCCACTCCTAATCCAGTCAGTTGTTCTGAATTGGGTTCTAACTTGGTTCTTGGTCCACATACAGGTTTTTTAGGAGACAAGTAAGACGATCTAGTATACCCATCTCTTTGATGACTTGCCACACCATCAAAACCACCATCAAACTTGCTACAGCATCAAAGGCTTTAATGTAGTCAATGAAGTAGAAATAGATGTTTTTCTCCATAATTAAGTGAATGGTGGCAATTTGGTCTCTAGCTCCTCTGATTCTTCAAAAATCAGTTTGTTCTTCTGATAATTCTCAGTTCACATATTACTAAAACCTAACTTGAAGAATCTTAGCATAACTTTGCTGACATAGGAAATGAACTCAGTAGTTTAGTAATTTGAACATTCCTTGACATTTACCCTTCATTAGGACTGGGACATAAACTGATCTTTTCCAATCCAGTGACCATTGATGAGTTTTCCAAATTTGCAGCACTTTAACAACATCTTCTCTTAGATGTTAAAATAGGTTAGCTGGAATTCTATGACCTACACTAGCCTTATTGTTAGCAATGCTTCTTAAGGTCTACTTGACTGCATTTTCTAAGATGTTCATCTGTGCATTCTTGCCATCTCTTCTTAATTTCTTCTGCGTTTCTTCAGTCCCTACCACTTTTTTCCATGAAATGTTCCTTTGCTATTTCTGATTTTTCTTAAAGAGATCTTTTATCTTTCTCATTCTATTGATTTTTTCTATTTATTTAAATTGCTCCTTTAAGAAAACCTTCTCCTGTTTCCTTGTTTATTATGAAGTTATCTTAACAAAACTATTAGTCTGCCTTGCTTCAGTTTATACTCCAAGGCCAAATTTGTCTGTTGGGTCAGTTAGATGGTACAGTGAATAAAGTACTGGCCCTGGAGTCAAGAGGACTTGAGTTCAAATGCAGTTTCAGACCTTAATAATAATTAACTAGCTGTGTGACCCTGGACAAGTCACTTAACCCCATTGCTCTGCAATTTCCCTGTTTATTACAATCTTTTTTTTTAGGTTTTTGCAAATTAAGTGTCTGAGGTCGGATTTGAACTCAGGTACTCCTGACTCCAGGGCCGGTGCTCTATCCATTGCACCACCTAGCCACCTACAGATTATCTTTTGATTTCTCACTTTAGCATTCCATCCCCTATGATGAATGTAACATCTTCTTTGGTGTTATTTTCTAAAAGATATTGTAGGTCTTGGTAGAACTGAGCAATTTTGACCTCTTTGACAGCAATGGTTGAAGCAGACTTGTATTACTGTGATACTGAATGGTTTGCTTTGGATTCAAACACGTAATTTTTGAGATTATACCTCAGTATTGATTTCTCATCTTTTTTATTGACGAGGAGAACTATTTCATTTCTTCAGCAACTAAAAATAATGACAGATCAGGATTTGAATACAGGATTTCTAATTAACTTCCAGAGATCAGAATTATTTTCTTGATACTTGATACTTGTCAAATGACAAGTGATGGAGGTTTTCCCCCATACTCCTCTGCAGTGTGAAAAAGCAAACTGGTCCTTTTGATTTAGACCCAAAAACAGTTCAATAAGGACATCTTCAAATATAAACAGCAAATTTGTTTTCACTATAACTAGAATTTTTTTGCATGAGCTATGAGACCTACCTTCAATTCAGCCAAGGCAGCAGAAGAAGAAAAGTTTACTATGGAAATCCTGGTACACTATGAAACCTCTTTGGCAGAACTTGCAGTCAGATGGAGTTAGGAAGCAGGAATGTGCTGGAGAAATGCTTTCCTTGAGGGTATATCCCAGTTGTTCTTCAGACATTTTTAGTCATGTCTGATTCTTTGTGACTCTATTTGGAGTTTTCTTGGCAAAGATACTGGAGTGGTTTTTCATTTTCTTCCCCAGTTCATTTTACAGAAGAAGAAACTGAGGCAGAATGAAATGACTTGCCCAGGGTCACACAGCTATTATATGTCTGAGGCTGAATTTGAACTCAGGAAAATGAATCTTCTTAAATCCAGGTGCTGCCTTCTATCCACTGTACCACCCATGTCCCAGTAGCTTTCATTTTAACTAATCATTCTTGCTAATCAGGTACTCAGTTCAGTTGATGTCACCACCAAAGGACCATAAGAACAGTTAGTACCCTCTAAATTTCTGCAATCAGGGACAGAACTCCAATTACCTCATCCTAGTTATAAGTCTGAAAGTATCTTATTGTTCTCATTGGAATATTCCAGGAGTTTGGAACTCCCCACATTACAGTCAATGAATATTTAACCTTTGAAGAGAACCAGAGGAACTGCCTTGATTTAATTAATAAGCCAGCGAGATAGAGATATCTTTTGAGTCGAGGCAAAGAACTATTCTTCTCAAAACTCCATTTCTGCTTTTATGTGATAAAAACATCAGGATGAAACAGGCTAGAAGTCTGCCCACTGGGGCATGAATACAGCATGAAACAAACAAGATATAACTGTATCTAAAACTTCCATAACAAAATTCTAAATTCCACAGCCAATCCTTAAAATGTGAAAACAGACAAAGAAATAGAGAGGCAAGGGGGTTTTGGGGGTTTTGGGGGAGGGCATTTGATGGACTGGATATATTACATTATACCCTTGGATGACTTAGAAATTTGCAAATGTCACTATTTGCTTCCGAGGATGAGATGATCAGGACAGACTACAAAACTAAAATTAGAAAGTCAGAAGGATCTAATGCCAAATAAACAGAGGCAGTATCAGCAGCTGATGAAGTAAATAACACAAAAAGTCAAACCATAATCCCATTAACAGAGAGAGAAGCTATAACAGAAATGATGAAACAGTTAAACACAGATGGAAGAATCTGTTTCAATTAATAATGATGTTAGTGTTATGAGGGAAATTTTCTTTAAAAACTTAAAGTGTAAATCATGCTGAGCTTCAGAAATGTTACATTTGAGGATAGGAGATTGATTGACTAAGGATATCTGTTTAATAAGATTCCTTTGAGCACATTTTTCCCCTACTTAAAACATCATGATGATTAAAAACCTTAGAAACATGAAAAGTTTCAGCTTGGGGTAAAAGATTATTTTTTTAACAAAAATTCAGGCTACTGCTCTCTGACTAGTCAATAAATACATTTAAATGATGAACAGTTAACTTGCCCTTAAATTTAATGGTAGCATCATTATATTCATGTTTAATTTGGATAGCAAGAAAGATGTTTCAGGACTATTGATAATCAATACAGTTATGGCAAATAAAAGCAACATTTATTAACCCCCTGCTTTGGGCAAAGTATTGGGCAAGGTCCTGGGGGCAGTGCAAAGTTTTGTATAAGACATAATCTTTAAGGAGTTTAGGGTTTGGGGAATGGGGAGGACTTGATGTTAATACAAACATCAAGGGGGGATTTTTTGGAGGGGTCCAAACCATGATTACACTGCTGTAGACTAGAGATTTCCTGGTAAGGAATCATCTGTAACTTATTAAAGACTTCCTAGGACACTGGAGTTAAACGATTTGCCTGTAATCACACAGTTAGTATATATCTCAGGCAGGACTTGAACCTGCATCTTCTAGACTCCACAACTGGATGGACATATATATATATATATATATATATAGTACCATGTTGTCTCTGCTGATACATAATATTGATCTAGCACTGGAAAGGTCCTTCAAGACTATCTAGTATGACCATCATCATTGCCATTTTATAAATGAGAACCAAGGTAGATTTAATTGACTTGTTCAAGGTCATACAGGTCATTTAATAAGTAATGATACCTGGTATCATTGCTCTGTATAACTCATGATGAAACTAATACTTGGAGTCACCCCAAAAGTAATAAATCCAAAAAAATCTTCCTGTCTCTAAGCTCAACACAGTATTTATTATTATCAAACTACACATCAATGTCAAATGCATTAGAGAAGCAAGCGCTATCTGAAGGTCTCATTGGGGGAGATCTGTTAGCAAACAGAGAGGATCAGGTAAGCTTTCTTGGAGGAGGTGGCATTTAGGGTGAACTTTAAAGGTTAGGGGGAATTTCACAGATAAAAGGGAGGAAGGGAAGAACTTGGAGTAAAAAGACAGAGAGCCAAGAGCCACTGGAGACACAGCAAATGCTTGATTAAAAAACAATGAGGTACGGCTAGGTGGTGCAGTGGATAGAGCACTGGCCCTGGAGTCAGGAGTACCTGAGTTCAAATCTGGCCTCAGACACTTAATAATTACCTAGCTGTGTGGCCTTGGGCAAGCCATTTAACCCCATTGCCTTGCAAAAACCTAAAAAACCAAAAAAAAAAAAACCCCCAATAAAGACCCTATAAGGTGATAACTAGGGCAGAGATGTTAAGGACATAAGGACAAATAGAAAAACATTAAAAAAATTTTAAATTAGTCACATATTTACAGCCAAGGGGACAAGTCGACTCCTTAAGTAGCAGCAATTACATTTGCCTTTCCTTCTACCCAGACAGTCCTTTGATTCTCTGGTTCTTTTGGCTCTACATCCTCTCTTGAAGAATCTATCTATTATCTCAGAGCTGTGATGATCACCTCTACACACCTTCATCAGTATTTCTGATCCATGTTTTAGACCTATATTTTCAAAGACTAACCGGCATTTCCATTTGTTCAAATTCAACATTGATCAAACTTGATCAATCAGTAAGTGCAGATTGATCACCTCTTATGTACTTACTCTGTTACAGGGAACATAAAAATAGTCTTTCCCTTCAAGGAGCCAATAATCAGGATGTGGACACAAAAACCATACACATTAACTAAAATTAAAGGTTCTGCTAATGGCAGAAAATTCAATAATGGTTCAGAGAAGGGGGAGATCATTATGGAATAAATTGGTTGGCAAAGGGATTCATGAGCAAATAAGACTTGAGCTGGGTTTTGAATGAAGGGTTGGGAGGGAAAAGGAAGCTATTATGGGTGAAGAGAAAGAATGGAGGCCAAAATGAGCATGTTATGTGGGATGAGAATCATAAGTAAATCTAACTGACTGGAATAGATGAGGAAAAGTGAGCAGATAAATTAGGAGAGAGGAGGGGGCAGATTAGATTACTGGGAGATCCTTGCTAACCATTAAAATTTCCAAATAGATAAGTGACAAAATGAAGTCTGCCAAGGATATGACAGAGAAAGAGATGCATAGTCCAGGAGGCTGGTTTCTCACATACTTAAAGGCACTTAATAAGTGCTTGTAGAGTTCTATATCTCAACCCATACTGATGTTTCTTTGGAACATGACAAAAGATATAAATACAGAATCTCAAAATTAGAAAAGATATCATGTAGTCCAACCCCTTGGCCAATACATGAATCCTTTCTACAACAATTGCTGAGAAGGGACTGCCCAGTATCAACTTGTAGAACTGAAACTAGAAGCCAAAGTCTTTCCTTTTAAGATGCCTCCAATTGTTAGAAAGTTCTCCCCTATATTGAGCCAAAATCTCCTTCCTCACAGCTTCTATCCATTAGTTCTAGTTCTGACCTTCAGAACCAAAGTCAATCTAATCTTTCTTCTACATTAAACACAGAGACACAAATACAGACACACACAGACACACAGACACATAGACACAGACACAGACACACAGACACACAGACACACAGACACACAGACATACACACACACACACACACACACACACACACACACACACACACACTCCCTCTCATTTAAATTGTCCAAAGACATGCTGGTAGTATCTTAGGTGGCATTTGAACCCAGATCTTTTGATTGCAGTCAATCCTCTTTCCACTGTCATGCTATGATAGCAAAGAAATGAGTCTAATATGGTGGGCTAGTGAAGGACATTCTAAGAATCTTGCTTCCCAAACTGCTCAGCATAAATCAAAAAAACATTAATGTAAACTTTTCCAAAGCTCAAAACTTTTAGCTAATTTGGGAGCAATTACCTTTGTCATTTGTTGATTTATTGCTCACCAGGTGCTTCCTTCTAGAACCCCTCTGTGATTCAGATGATTCCCGCCTCCTTATATTTTCCCACCTACTCTTATAGCATTTTTTCCAATGGAATCTTATTTTATTTTTTTTTTGTACAGCTTTTCTCAAGTAGCACTTCTCAAATTGTCTTCTCTTGCTCTTCTAAAATATTAATTAAGACAAGAGCTCACATTGAAGGCTGGTACTTCCTCCCCAGCCCCTGCTTGTTGTTAAACATGAATCAGAAGTCTTGTGTTAGAAATCATCTCTAGTTGACTTTCTCCCCACCATTCTTCATTTTATATTGTTGGGCTGAATTCAAACCCCTAGTCAATTCAGTAATGAAAATTGCCCTCCCTTGATAGAATTTTCTCTTCTTCATCTCTGGAAAACCTTTTCCTGCCTTGCATAGCCCGCTTCAAACTGATCAGCCATAATCAAACCCACTGTACCCTGACCCCAACAATATCGGGATGTTGTTGTCTTTGAAAACAAAGGACAAACGACAACACACTGATTCCATGCCCTCTATCTAACTATATTTTCCAATTTTCCCATATATGATTAATTCTATCCTCTCTAGACAGGTTTATTCCAGGCTCCATTCCTTCTACACACCCTGAGTAGTTACCCTTTTCTCTCCATATATCTCAACCCTACACATGATTCAAGGACAAATTCTATGTCTACCAGCCTGTAAATCTTTCTTCCAACTACTCTATCTCTAAACTACAATATCCTAGACATTCTTCATACTTTCTGTTACATTACAATTCCTCTCCTACAGACCTTTCTAGACAAGCTCTCTGAAATAGTTCCTTAAATCAGATTGGGCAATTAGGGGACACAGTATAGAATATTGGGTCTGTGTTGAGTAGGGCCTGAGTTTAAATCTTGCCTCAGATACTTACCAGCTATGTGATCTTGTATTTTTTCTAGTCTGTAAATCAGGGATTTGAATTCAGAACTTCATTGCTCTGAGACCAAAATTCTATTCACCGATCACCAAACTTCCTCTCTATATTAAAAAAGTCACTTTTTAATGCAGAATCTTCATAGGTCCCAGTTTTCAAAAACAAAACCTTTTCTTTCTCTTATTAAAGATAGATCTAAATATGAATATAGTTATGTTTTTTTTAACCATGTTAACATCATTCTTGAATTTCAATTTTTCCTCCTTTGTTCCTGGACCTCTATTCTTTCTGCTACTTCATTTTCTTCTATCTTTTTTTTTTTTTTTTGCAGCAATTGAAGGTTAAGTGACTTGCCCAGTCACCACAGCTAATAAGTGAGGCTGGATTTGAACTCAAGTGCTCCTGACTTCAGGTCTATCTGCTTTTGAAGCATCATTTAGCTGGATTAACTTCTTCTTAGTTTCTATTAATCAGTTCTGCTTCTATAAGTTTTAGCTGATTTTATTTGCCTTTTTTCTTTTGTAATGTATCTTCAGTTCTAAGTGGGTGAGAAGCCATTTTTCAATGTTAGCATGTTCCCCTCTTGTAAGCCAATCACCATTTTCATTGTAAGTCATCCATTCTTGGCTTCTTCCAAATACTGGCATTTTATTATTTATTGTTCATAATATTGACAACATTTCTCAACTGCTGCCAAGTTGGTTCATGGTTTTGTTGAGATTTGGGGGAGGGAGGTTGTTTTGTTTTATTTTTGACATTTAACATCCTGACAATGGTGTGATCTATAAACCTGCTTCTTAGTCACTGAGTGAAATAGCTTATGTTTTCTCCTGGAGAAAATGACTCTTGCATCCTGCATTAGTCCCTTTTCTATCAATCTATGAATAGCAATAACATTCTTACTCTCAGCTGAGTCCTAACTTTTAGGACCTCTATTTCCTCTACCATAATTTCTAAGTTGGTTTTTGATGAAGAACTTTTAACTCACCCATTCCATTATTTACAATCTGTCTCTAGCCTCTCTTGAAGACTACTTGACCTTTGAACCTTAGCTCAAATTCTAGTTCTGTTATTGTGATTCCCATTCAACTCTACCAGATCACTTAAACCTCATCTATGCCTCAGTTTCCCAATCTAAAAATGATGACAGCAGGCTACATAATTTCTAGTATAGCTTTGGGCTCCCTATCTACCTCAACTTTATCAACTGTAAAATGGAAGTCTTCTGAACTATAAAATGGGGGTCATCAGAGAAGCTACCTCCCAAGGTTGTTGTTGGGATTAAATGGGATAATATTTATAAAGCATTTACTTATCATATTGCTTTGATATTTGACAAATACTTGTTTCCTCCCTTCCTTTCTTTTCTTCCCACCTCCCTGACATCTTCTAACTTATCTCTACATCCTTGTGTATTTATATGTTTACAAACTAATAAAAAACACAAATATTGAGTATGCCTTTAATCAGGAGAGGGAAACCAAGTAGTAAAGCCATATCCCAAGGTGTGGGATGACATATTCTCCTTTCTATCTGGATAAAATGTTTACTGGTCTTGGGTAATTGTTCTATTCATTGAAGATATTCTTTTATAAGAACAGATGAATGATACCTCCTGAGCATAAATGCAATATCAATGGGATAAGCTCATCTTCTTTGTTGGAGAAACTAAAAAGATTTCCCTACTTTGCAAAACTGGGAGGTTCCAATAGGTGGAAGCCAAATAAACAAAGTCTCTTAATATTTAGGTGCATATCCAGCTTCTGTTAGAAAGCAAAGTCAATGGATAACAGACACAAGAAAATGCCTAGAAAAGTTCTTTTAATCATCTTTTAAAAAATATTTTATTTATTTATTTATTTAAGGCAATGGGGTTAAATGACTTGCCCAAATTAGCACAGCTATACAATTATTCAGTATCTGAGACTGAATTAGAACTCAAGGTCCTCCTGACTCCAGGCCTGGTGCTCCATACACTTCCTAACCTAATTGCCCATCTTAATCATCTTTATGACCTCTAGAACCACCTTCCCATACCCACTCAGTGCTACTGCCTCTTTCTCATAGTCTGTATGATTGAGACTTTATATGGTTGACATGGAAAGTTCTATATTAATATGCAATATTAACTGTGCTTTTTTTCTTCTATGAAACTTTCTTAATAGATAACAGGTATACTTTGTTATTCCATGGATTTCTGGGAGATGATAGAGAAGAAAGGAGAGAAAAGAGAGGAGAGGAGAGAGAAGAGAGGGGAGAAATAAAGGGGCAAATTCAAGCAATGGGAAAATAAAAGATATCCATAAAAATTTATTTTCAAAAACTTCTAACAGTACCTAATATGTGTACAGTGCTCTAATGTTTATAAAGAATGTAACAAATATTTTTTCATTTGATCCTTACTATTCTTGGAGGTTAAATACTAATATTATCATTACCATTTTACAGATGAAGTTATTGAGGTAAGGAAGATTAAGTGACCTGCTCAAAGTCCCATAACCAGTAAGCAGGTGAACCAAGATTGGATTAAAGGACTTCCTGGCTCTAAATTCAAAAACTCTCTGTACTAAGCCACCTAGTTTAGCCCCTTAGGTAAGGACCTCCCTTGATAACCAAATTATGGAAGGGAACTCAGAGACCATCTAGTTTAATCCCATTTTATGGATGGATTGACCTGATTAATTGCCTGGTCCAAGGTTGCACAGGTAACATCTGAGGCAAGATTTGAATCCAGGTCCTCTGATAAGTCAGTGAATATCTTTCTATTATGCTCCTTTGGTTATTGATACAGACCCTTGAACTAACTTCTAAACATCTCTTCTGACAATTTGAAGGGGGAAAGAATCATTTGTTAAAATAGAAAATTAACTTAAATCTGCTTAAATTGAGGAGAAATGACTGCTGGATAGTCCCTAGGGGATCAGTTTGGTTGAGAAGTTATAAAGCATATTGAACAGAGAAAGGGTCAGCCTTGTAGGCAGGATGATCTGAATTCAATATTACCTCTGACCCACCCTAATTGAGTGACTGGGGATAAATCATTTGAATTTTGAGACCAGACTCAGAAGTTCCTCTCTAAGAATATAAATTATAGAGTTACTAATCTACATTTCTGTAAGGAATTTCCACACTTGGAAATTCTCTACAGCAAATAAATCACAGGTCTCCACTTCAACACTAACAAAAGGAAGCAGGAGCTGGTACAACCTAGGGAAGTAGAACTCCCAAGGCTCATTTCATCAGCTTCCCAGTTTTGCTCACAATCAGCCCTGCCCTGTCACTGGTTTGCTACACAATATTATCCAGCTTCCATCTGATGGGTATATATTCATAATTACAGGAATTTTTTTCTTATCCTAGATTAGTACATAAAATAAATAATACATTTAAATACATTAATATTTTTAAAAGATACCTGAATGTTTATCTGTTTCCATATAACTCCTCAGGATATGGACCACTTTGGGGGTGTCAGTCTGCAGTCCTGGAAGAGATGACCAGGCCCTTTCTTGTTAGATATGTGGAGAGAATAGATTCCAAAAGGAGGCTGATCTAGAATCCTGAAGGGTTACATTTGCAGAAATGCACATTTCTTCTCTGTAAGCTCAAATTTGATATCAATAAATAATAAAAAGGCAAATTTCCTCATTGGGAACTTGTGCTGCTCTCCTTTGAATCCAAAAGACAAATTGTTACAAAAGCAAAAAAAAAAAATGCCAACTCAACCTTCTCATTCTCTGCATTGAATGAGCACAATTTTTTTTAAACTTACTATGAACCCTTTTAGGAGAACCTATAATGTTGGTCCTATATTTTCATGAGCTTAGATAGTTACTTTATGCACACATTGGAAATCACAATGCATGTTTTCAGAGTAAGAGTTGAAAGCCTATCTCTATAGAGGAGAGGCTTGTTAAATCTCTGCTTCTTTGCCAGAGAGAGGACAGAGCATGAAAACATAGCTCCTCCAGATTGTATGTTAAGTAGTGACCATGACCCATGGGTGATGACTGAAGAAGAGATCTTCCAAATTTAGTGACATTACAACCAGCAAGTTTCTTTCAACCTCCAGAACAAACACAGACTGTTTCCCTCAGCATTTAAAACACTCTGAATGTTCCTCTGGATTTATCTTTTGGAAGAAAGGACAATGGAAAGAAATCTCTACTACTATTACTACTACTACCACTCCTCCTTTGCTTGGCCTGTATGTAATCTGCTCAATAAAAAAAGTATTTTCTGAAATTTAAAAAGAATAAGGAAGAGGAAAGCAGGAGCTCAGTCACAATTCAGAAAATAACACATTATGAAAATAAATGTATGTATATGAGTACACACGTACACACAGGGCTACTATCAACTATACTCATATTTCAGATTTTGATCACAATAAATAGATGCTAAGACAAAACTGAGTTAAACTTTTTTTCCCCTCTCATTAATAATGTTTCACTTATAGAATACTTCCTGTTTGCAGAGTACACTTATATAACTTATCTTACTCAAATCTACACTGGAGGGATGAAGAGAGAAGGTAGGTATGGGAGGTGGGGAGAGGCTTGAGGGTAGACAAGGCTGGTATTATTATCTCCATTTTGCAAATGTGAAAAGTGAAGCCCAGGGATCAAGGAAGTCACTCAAAGTCATAAAGTAAGGAAGTTGAAGCAAAGGGGTCCGAACCAAGGTTTTCTGAAGCCACATCTGATGTTCTGCATACTATACAATGTTGGCTCTCCATAGTAAGAGAATAATTTTTAAAAAGGTGACTCTAATCAAATTAAAAGCTTTATTTTGTCTGTGCTATTCCTAGTCTAGGATCTATTCACAGCCAAATGCCTAGAACTGAATGAACTTCAGAAGCTCACATTTGGGAATAATTCAGTCAGACACCTTTAAATAGGGAAGCTTTTTGTCATTTAATTGGTTTCCTGATGCACAGTCATCAGATGTGTAGGATGCTTGAAACTGGGCTGTTTCCTCAGGAACATTACAACAAAATAGTCATGTGACTCAAAGATACCATCTGGGTTTTTCATTAAATGAGGGTGTTTTTATCTTTTTCTCTCATCTAGTCCCCTCATTAAAGTATTATTGTTTTTTGTTTGTTGCTGATTTATTTCATGGCCCTATTTGGAGTTTTCTCAGCAAAGAAACTGGAGTGGTTTGCCATTTTGTTCTCCAGCTTATTTTGCAGATGAGGAAACTGAGGCAAACAGGGTCACACAACTGGTAAGTGTCAAAGGCTAGGTTTGAACTCAGATCTTTCTTACTCCGGGCCTGGTACTCTTATTCACTAGTACACCTATCTTGGCCTGCCCAAATTGAAGCCCTCAAGAATCATCAAATAGTATAAGTACTGGTAGAAGTTAGGAATTCTTCCAAGGTAGTGAGGGGGGTTAGTATAAAAACAGGGCAGAGGTCTTGATTTCTGGGTCTATATAAACTAATTAAAGTGTCTGATATAGCAGAGGTAACTAACACTTATTTAAAAGTCAAAAAGGATTAAATAATTCTTTCATTAAATCATTGACTCTCACTGCCCCATCCTATAATTCTAGGGTTCAAATGTGGAAAGTAGAATTGAAATAGGGGAAATATTGGATAGAGAAATTTGTTTTATAATTAAACTGTTTCCTCTCCCTCTCTACTGACTATATATCTTCCCCTCTCCCCATCAAATTATTCAAGTTATTGAGATGAGGTCAATGAACCTTTAGTAAAGTAAACCCTATCAAAAAACAATGGTTCAAATCAGAAAGGATTAAGTTTTTGAATGACTGCCTCTTATCAACATATCCTCTCATTTTACCATCTCTACTCTCTGAGCTACCTGCCCTTCCATCTATAATTCACTAAGTCCTTCTTAAGAGGACACCTCTACTAGGTTGAGTTGCTTTGTCTTCAGTAAATCTCTTAAGGAGCCTGATCCCCCAGGTATGCCCCAACACCTTTCCTTACTGCTCATCCTCTAATAGCAGCTTATATAATTGATATTGATCCTCCTTTGGGGATCATTGGTTTCCAACTACCTTTACTCTTTCTTCCTTTTAGCTTTTGCTATACTACTTGTGTACTATATGTATGTATGTATGTATGTGTGTGTGTGTGTGTGTGTGTGTGTGCATGCAGGTATGCAGCTATATGTAAATGTGTAGGTATATATACATTCTACACACACACACACACACATATACATGTTGGGGAAGAAACTTCATCAGTACTTTTTCTGCAAAAAAACTCTTCAAAACCTCCATTAAAAGAGTGACTATGTTATCCATCTCTTCATTTCTCACTTGGCTACACTCTTTTGGAGTTCTTTGGTCTCCTACAATTATGTCATCATGGGCCAGTGGAAATTTTATCATCCTACAAGATCCAAGTTAGTACCAAGGGTACTAACACCTCATTAAGACCCTTTGCCTCTCAAATTGGGAGGGCAGAGGCATGAATTCCAAAAATTTGAGAAGTTGACCCAGACTCTCTTTATTTGCCAACTATCTGTAGGCTTGTGGACCAATCAGCATCTCCATCATGCCCTTGTTCCACCCTCCCTGGTTCTTTTCAGGGCCATCTCCCTCCATTAGATTATAAGCTCCTTGAAGAAGACAGAAACTGCCATTCTATTTCCTTTTTTTTTTTTTTGTAATTATGTTCTCAGAACTTAGCAAACTGCCTAACATCTAAAAGGTGCTTAATAAAGGTTATTGATGACCTAAAATTGCAATTTCAGCAAGCTCTATATTGTTAAAACATCAAAGGCAAAGTATCAAATGACTTGCCCAAGGACACACAGTCAATATGTGTTAAAAATAAGACTAGAACTCATGTCTTCCAGACTTCAAAATCAACTTCTGTCCTCTATGCTATTCATGCTGTTCCTTGCTGAGGAATAATAATTTTTCAAATATATAGTTTCAGTCTTACTCACAGTCTGAACTGTCACAAACTTATATTATAGGGGCAATTAGGTGACTCAGTGGATCACCAGACTTGGAGTCCAGAGGATATGAGTTCAAGTCTTACTTCAGATGCTAACTATGTGACCCTGGACAAGTCATTTAACTCTGATTGCCTCACATTAAAAAAAAGAAAAGGTAATGGATTTATATTATAATTGTGGAGTTGTTGAAGTCATCATAGTTTTTTTAAAAAAATAATACTTGGCTTAATTGCCTGCACTCTGGAATAAAGTTTGGTCAAGACATACAGGCTTACCAACATACCCAGGCAAGGAATAGCATGGAAAAACACAAACCATTTATTCAAGACAGGTAGCCTCATTGAGCATCAGTTGTTTTTTTTTTAACTGTAAACGGAGAGTTGAGTCAGGGGTTTCTGAAGATTATTTTTTTTTTTTAGGTTTTTGCAAGGCAAATGGGGTTAAGTGGCTTGCCCAAGGCCACACAGCTAGGTAATTAAGTGTCTGAGACTGGATTTGAACCCAGGTACTCCTGACTCCAGGGCTGGTGCTGCACCACCTAGCCGCCCCCTCTGAAGATTATTCTTACTAGAGACCTATGATGCAATGGCAAGAAAGGAATAATGAGACCATGGTAAGAAACAGCTACCTTCTTGTTCTTCTTTATTCCCAAAGGAGACTGGAAGACAAGTGAACCGCCCCCCCCCCCAAAAAAACAAACCAATAACACAAAACCAAATGGCTTCAATTGAAGGAAAAATATCTATCTAGTTTTTTTATATTAAGAAAATATTATTCGTGTCTGTCTGATATTTTCTGAGGATGTTCTCTGACTCAGACTGTTCAGCATAAACCCCTCAGATGTAAATACCCTCCAATTGTTCAATGTAACTCAATGCACCAAAATAAGAGTAAATCAACACATCCCTCTATCCTTCCTCCAGTTTCCTGCCTCTCAGTCTTCCAAACTGGGTACCTGGCCCCAGTCACTAGATTGGGGTAGGTTACCTTTTATCTCCCTTTTCCCTGACTCTTTCCTGCAAAGTAAGTTGGGAAAAGTTACAAAAGTTTGACCCACATTCCTGTCCATGCTGGACTCCTTCAGTTCTAAAGCCCAGACATTTCTTATGGCTGCTTTCCTTTCCTTTCTCCCTTTCCCTCAACCTTTGATATTCAGTCTGTCCTTGCTGTCTCTCCAGGTAAATTACATCTGTGATCTATTTGCAATAAACTTTGCAAGCTTGTGAATTAAAAAATCTGAACTTTTACATCTCCTGGGTCAGTTGTGAGTTGTACATTTCCAAGAAACCTAATTTTGGGGCTCTTTCTCTGGCCCTGTGATCACAGTAAGGGTCTTCCTGGGCTTAGCTAGAGTATAGTCCTCAATGGTCCCTTGAGCTTTCTGATTTCACTTAAAGGTTGAGTCTGTTCCTATGATTATCTGTTGCCCCAGCTCCACTCTTTGTTTGCATTGGGTTCTACAATGTAGGGCTCCCAGGCATATCTGTACACAGGTCCTAGCCTGGCTAGCCTCAGGTACTACTCCTTGCTAGCTATATGATCATGCTGTCCTGGCTTGTCTTTTTGCAGCACACTTCACATGGTTACACACCCATTAGAATTTCCATTCCTCATTATGGGATCATGAAATTGGAGCTAAAAGTTATGACCTTGGAATTCATAGATTACAAACTGTCTTTCCCTATCTTAGAGATGGGAAAGCAAGTCAGAGGAGAAAAATGACTTGAACCGGCTCACCCAGTAAGAGACAGACCTATCTTGTGAACCCAAGTCCTTTGATTCTAAAACTGGTATTCTTCCAATGTAGCATCATCATTCCATCTTCTTGATGGTAACAAAAAAGGTGATTATTTCTTAGTTGTTCCACCAAGAGGAGAATGAGACTGATTCTTTTTAGTTGCTCATACTCAGAAATGCCCCCAAAATCTCTTTCCTTCTTTGAACAAGGTGGGGAAGGGAACATTTTCACATATTCCATCCATGTTTTCTGAGGAGCCACACAAAATCATCCTCCTTTCCTTTACCTCATTTCTTTTCCTTCTTTCTCAATTACTTTGCCTTCTCTGCTGTGCCTACAATGTGCAGCTGTATAGGAACATTTCTAAGAAGTGAAAGCCCAACTATAAGAGGCAGAATACATGTAGCATATTCTTAGGCATCTACTGATTTAAAATTAAAACTATTTTTTCTGAACTTTACCATTTATTTGCTGCTACTAGAACTACAGACTCCAGGCACTGCTGTCTCACCTGCTAAAGCAATGGAAGAAACTCTGGACCATGATATATATATACTAAGGAGTAGGGGACTAAATACCATTGGATTCTTAGACCTTTTCCATCAAATAGCAACTGAACTGTCCAATATGAGACACCTCTCAATTAGGGCATGAGCTATAGAGGAGATATAGACTGCCTTATATTTTTTTCTTTGTAGTTCCAGCATGTGACACAATATCTTAAAAATAATTTTTCTTTCAATTATTCATTCATTCAAAATCAGATTCTGGAGTTTTTTTTAAGGATAGGAGTTGAACCTATTTGAAATTGGGAAAGGAGTTTAGAGGCAGTCAGTAAGAAATGATGGTAGTGATTAATACACATACTTGTATTATTCTGCTATGATTGCAATATTTTAGGAGAGTGAGAGAGGGGGAAAAAAAGAATACCTCACAGCTTTGCAATAACTTCTGAAGAAAAAGATTCTAGACAAACCAGGTCACAAGGAGTCAGACATTTTCAAACATAAATTTCCTGGTGTTGGAATTTAGATTTTAGAGCCTTAGGCATTTTTATTAAGTGGGAGCTGCTAGGGAATCTGAATGTGGATTTCCCTAATGTGGGAGTATTTCCTAGAAGATACCTGATATAGAGATCTTTTAATGTTGTCCTATTCAAGTTCCCCCTCAAAAGAAACCCAATTCTGAGAGTGGTTGCTGTCTTTAATTGGGAGTCAGTAAGTAAATAGCCCTGTGTGTATGGTGGGGGGAGGGAGGGAGGACAGAGCAAGCAGTAAAACTCCCGGATGTTTGCACTGTCCAAGTGCCTATTCTGCAAGAGGTCTAAAGTATAGTTCAGTGATTGAAGGTTCAAATAATCCTTTTACTAAAATCTTATCCCAGAACTATGAGCACTTCTCAAAGTGATTAAAAATCAGGGCAGGAAAGTAAGAACAATGGTCTGGCAGGAGAATAAAAAGTAGCAAAGAGGTTCCCAGGGATCTGGAAGCCTCTCCCCAAAGTCTTAAATTTGAAGGAAAAAAATACCCACCTGTTTTTTTTTTCTCTTCTTGCCCAAAGGGCCTACATCTGGGTCTCAGGTCAGTAAACCTGGGGGGCAAAGATAACTCAAATTGCCCCAGTTCTGTACCACAACCACTTTCTTCCCCACCCCTCCCCTAATCCTCCAGTGCAGGCGGCTGGGGTGGGAGTGTGGAAGGATTAACTCACCATTCCTCAGCTACACAATGAAACTCAGATAGTTGGTTGATTGCCTGAGATTTCTCTTCAAGGAATTCCAACAGGCCACTGATTGGCTAGATTGTGATGCAAACTAAGCGTGAGGGTAGGCTAGGGGACGGGTAGGAAAGAAAAGGTGTCTGGGGAGGAAGGGAAAGCAGCACAACTGGTCTCTTCTTTGGGATAAGGAATTAGGGCAGAAGAATGATCCAACTGGAAGCTCTAGATTAGTTCTTACCCCTTGCTTCCTCATTCAGTTCTGGGATTTAGAACATCCTGAACCAACTGAGACACCCCATGAACACCTCTATTTACCTCAGTGATGACAAGAAGAAAAAAAGATAACCCTTGCATCAAATCCCAAGGTACTACAGCTTCAGAGCAAACAGTAAATACATTCTCATCATTTTATTTTCCTTCCACCTTGTCTAGGTCAAAATGAAGAAAAAAATATAAACAAACAAAAAATCCAATTAAAACTCTTCACTTCTAGGCTTCCTCATCTTTATCTGAGTAATGGATGGATTTTGATGAATAATTTACTGATAGATGATTTTTCTCCCCTTTAGAAGGAATTTCTCTCCATTGAAGACCTTACATGGAACAGCTGAGTGGTGTGGGGGTGGGGTGGGGCAGGGTTTGGAGACAGTTCTGGGTTCAGATCCTCTCTGCCAAATCACTTCATATCTTAAGGTCTCAGACTCCACATCAGTCAAATAAGGTAGTTGTACTAGAATGTCACTTCCAACTCTAAATCTCTAAATGAAAACAAAAGCAATACCTAGCACTAGCATCTATATAAAACTCTCAAAAATTGGCAATGTACTTTACTTATATTGTCTCATTTGAGGCTTACAACAATACTTTCAGGTAGGTTCTATTATCCCCATTTTACAGATGAGGAAACTGAGGTAGGGAGAAGTTAAGTACCCAAGTCTTCATAGTTACTAAGTGTCTTACCTGAGCCTCAGGTCTATGATCCTAATATCCTGTGACTATCTGGTTTCCTTAAACCAAATGGAAATGTTGGTATAATAGACCTCCATTACATTCAATTACTCTCCAAGAGCCCTAGTACCATTTTGTTGTTGTTCTTTTGCTGTTACAGTGCTGTCAAACTCTTCCTGATACCATTTAGAATTGTCTTGGTAAAGATACTAGAGTGGTTTGTTATTTCCTACCCTATCTTATTTTATATATGAGGAAACTGAGGCAAATAGGGATAAGTGACTTGTCCAGGGTCACACAGTAAGTATGGGAGCCTGGATCTCAACTCAGGTCTTCATGATTCCAAGGCCTGGTGCTCCTAACGCTTGTGCTATCTAGCTACTCCCTGGAACCATGAAAGTGTACTAGGAGAATTTTGATATGGTGCTTCCACATCTCTAGTACCCACTTCTTTCTTACTATAAGCACAAAATATAAAAATAAGGAAAAGTTATAGGTATTTAGCTGAGAGAAGATAAGATCATATAATTTCATAAGCCAGGCAGTTCCTGCCCTAACTTCATAATTTTTAAGTTGATTGGATTCCCTTGGCCCAAATGCACATTCCAAGATTAATAGAAAATTCCCCTCTGCTCAAGTCATTCCCCTTTAATTTTTAGATCATTTCCTACCTGTCCCCATCCACTCCCATCATGCCATACTTGCTAAAGGACACTAACCGTTACATGAAACTCAACAAATAAGGATATAGGATGTAATACTGTTGTCTGGTTCAAAATCACCGAAGATGATCTTTAAGCTTTTGCAACATGCATGGCTTCAGTCTTCCGGCAGATCATCTGCCTTCATCAGAGAATAGAATAAACTTGAACAAACTTCAGACTGGCAGAGTCCCTATGTAGAGAAGGGCTAGAAGGGCTTGGGACCTTGCTACTGCCTAGTTCAGCACCGTGATGACCTGATAGATAAAAGCCTGGTTATTTGCTTCTAAGGAAAGAGGCAAAAGAAAAACCAATGGACTTTTCTCCCAAGTGTCTAAAAGGATTACACATTAGATAAGAAGGAACACTTAAACCTTAACACTGAATCTTGGGGTTAAATGATCTTCCCAGTTCCTACCTCTAACTTCAGCCAATTCCTGATTGTTGTTCCCCATGAATGAAGTTTCATCCTACTTTTCCTTCTAATTCCAACTATATGTATACATATAGATATTTTGTTTGATGTCAGTTTTATGCCAAGAAATGATATTTTATTTCGATTACATTAAATTACAAAGTTTTTGCAAAAATTAAACCAATGCAACCAAGATTTGAAGAAATACAGAAAACTGAGAAAACTGGGAAACAACTTTTAAAGTTAGCATTTCATGTCTAAAATATATAGAGAACTGAGTAAAATTTAAAGAATACAAGTCATTCCCCACTTGATAAATATTCAAAAGATATGAACACAAAGTTTTCAAAAGAAGAAATTAACGTATCTAGAGTCAGAAAAATCAGAAAAACTTTGAAGTACCACTTCCCACCCATAAGATTGGCTAAAATAGGGAACCATGCATTGTTGGTGAAGCTGTGTACTGATTCAACCATTCTGGAGAACAATTTGGAATTATGATCAAAGAGCAATAAAATGATGCATACCCTTTGATCCAGTAACACCACCACTAGGTCTGTATTCCAAAGAGATCATAAAAAATGGGAAAAGACACACACACACACACACACACACACACACACACACACACACACACAGACATATATAGTATTTATAGTAGCTCTTTTTGTAGAGACAAAGAATTGGAAATTGAGATGGTATCCATTAATTAAGGAATGGATAAACAAATTGTAATAAATGAATATGATGGACAATTCCATCTACATCCAGAAGAAAAAACTATGGAGTCTGAATGCAGACCAAAACATACTATTTTCACTTTTTAAATCTTGTTTTACTTTTTTTTTCCTTCATTTTCCCCTTTCTTATTCTTCTTTTACAACATGTTAAATACAACTACAAACATACATATGTATATATATACATATATATAAAACATATATCTGTCATGGAGAGGGGAGGAAAGAAGAAGGGTAGAAAAATGTGGAGCTCAAAATCTTACAAAAAAGATGAATTCTGAAAACTATCTTTGTATGTAATTGAAAAAAATGAATAAAATAACATTAAAAAAGAAACAAAGCTCTAAATTATTATTGACTAGAGAAATGTAATTAAAAACAATTCTGAAGTACCACCACACACCTATAAGATTGGTCAATTTGACAAAATAGGAAAATTATCAATGTTGGAGAGAATGGGGGAAAGCTGGGATACTAATATACTATTGGTAGAGTTGTGAACTGATCCAACCATTCTGGAGAGCAATTTGGAATTATACCCAAAGAACTATAAAACTGTGCATACCCTTTGATCCAACAATGCCACTACTAGGGCTGGATCCAAAGAGATCATAGAAAGGGAAAAAGACCCACATATACAAAAATATTTATAGCAGCTCTTTTTTGTAGTGGAAAAGAATTGAAAATTGAGGGGATCCCCATCAATTGAGGATTGACTGAACAAATTGTGGTATATGAATGTGATGGAATACTATTCTTCTGTAAGAAATCATAAAGGCTTACATGAACTGAGTTTGGGTGAAGTAAGCAGAATCAGGACAACATTGTACACAGGCACAGCAACATTGAGTGATGACCAGCTATGATAGACTTAACTCTTCTCAGCAGTATATGATCAAACTTCTTTCATAACTTGACCAATGTGGAAATATGTTTAACATAATTATTCATGTACAATCTATATCAGATTACTCTCTATCCAAGGGGAGGGAGAGAGAAGCAAGGGAGGAAGAAAAATGTGGAAGTCAAAATATTATAAAGAATAAATATTGAAACTCTCTTTATATGTATTTGGGGAAAAGAAAAAGGGAAAAAGAAATATATCTTTAAGTCCAAATCCTTTGAACTGAATTGTGGGTCCACTTCTTTTTATTCATCAAGATTTTTTCTTGAGCTGAATTTTATTACAATAATTAGTCTTCACTTCCTTTGATTCAATCTCAAAAATCCTATGAACCACCTTTCCTTGGATTTCTGCAATCTCTTTTTCTTATGAATTTCCAAACTAGGCAAGATTACCCATTATATCCATCTGTGATGAAGCTATTCATCCATCTCTCTTAATCACTGAAAAACTGATTAATCTCTAAATCTATCTATCAAGGTTTGGTAAATTTAGGATTTACAGTTAGGATAAATTTTATGGGGTCTGTCAGCTTAAAATGGGAAGAATTCACATATGTATTTCAATATAATTGTTTTCTTTTGTAATCCTACATACTTTCTTTTTATTTTGTATGAGAAAGATCTAGAAGGTTCACTGTATTGTCAAAAGGGTTCATGACAGAAAAGAGATTAAGAACCCTGCTCCAGGTTCTTATTCTTTCTGATTTTTAATTGTGCAATGATGATGATAATGATGATGATGATGACAAAGTGGATATGAAACATATTCTGTTTTTTAATTGGTAGCAACTCAGATTAAAGACTCAGAGAAGATGAAATTAAGAATTAAATTAAAATTACATTTCAGAATAAAGTGAATATTTTAATTATCCAAGTTTAATAGCATCCTTCATTAACATGGATTGTCAAATGTTAGTTGGTAATAGGTGGCAGGGGTGCAATTGAAGGAGATCATATTCATAAATGTGTAAAAACTAAAGTAATCAAAGGATTTATTTTAAAATAAAAATTTTGTAAAACCTGTCTATAGGGGCAGCTAGGTGGTGCAGTGGATAGAGCACTGGCCCTGGAGTCAGGAGGACCTGAATTCAAATCTACCTCAGACACTCAATAATTACCTAGCTGTGTGGCCTTGGGCAAGCCACTTAACCCCATTGCCTTACAAAAACCTAAAAAACAAAAACAAAAAAAAAAAACCCTGTCTATACATATTTAACGTAAGTGTCTGATTGGCAAAATTCCTAGCCATAAAAAACACTGCATAGATCTTTCTGGTTAAGGAAAAAAATCAATACTAATCACCAGTTATCTGCTCACCGTCTCTATCCTTCCCATCCTATGCACAGCAGTCTAGTTTCTTAATTTCCTCTTCCTATATTTGTAGGCCAGACTGATAAAATTCTCTGTTTTATTTGAGTTCCATCAAGGTACCATATCTCTCACACCTCCAAAACTGCTGCTGTCTGTCTGCTCTAAAGTAATTGTAACCAGTCAAGAAACAATAGCATCCTAAGTCACAGTTGGGTGATATCAGTATGGCTGTTGGAATATTGGGGGAGGGGGACGGGGAATCAGGTCGATGAGAACAATGAAGAGCAAGGTAAGAAAAACAAGACAGTCAAATATATGTAGCAAAAAACATATCAACTTCCTAAGAGATGGGGAGTCACATATCCTAAGCCCATCAACCAGACCTCCTCCAAACCTTCACTACAAAATTCATATCCTGTAAAATACAATTAAGGGTGGGTGATGGCACATCCATGTAAGTCCTAATGCTATTTCCAATGTTTTCTCTCTGACTTCCCATGTCACCACTCCTATTATCTTCATAGAAAAAATTAAAGGATGGGGGCAGTTGGGTGACACAGAGAATAGAGCACTGCCCTGGAGTCAGGAGATCCTGAGTTTAAATTCATCCTCAGACATTTAATATTTACTTAGCTATGTGACCTTGGTCAAGTCACTTAACTCCATTGCCTTTCCAAAAAAAAAAAAAGGAAAATTCAAAGATAAAGGTGGTTGAATGAGGCCAAAAAGGAAGGTCAACACTCATTCCTCTTTATATCTTCTTATTCACTTTGTACCCTCTTCCCTTTTTCTGGCACATCAAGCAATAAGATCATGTCCTCCAGAAGAAATGACCAGGTATACCATGGTTTGGACTTATAAGGGTCCTCAGCAACTAACTGGTCTAAAATATACCCCCCCCAAAGAATTCCCTCTTCAAAATATCCAGCAGGTAGTCATTTACCCTCATCTTGAAGACCCTCTAGAATGGGGAACTCACTGTTTCCCAATATAGTCCATGGATAGTAATATCTAGAAAGTTTTTTTCCTTATATTTGGCCTGAATTTGTCTACTTGAAACTTTCACCTTTTACTCCTCATGTTTTGCTCCAGGATCAAGAAAAACAAATTTTATATATCTCTAAGTGACAGCCTTTCAAATCCTTGAAGACAACTATCATGCTTTATGCCTCCCTCGCCCATATCTTCTATTCTTTGAGCTAAATATACCCAAATTCTCATCTAGTATGGACTCTTCCCAAACCTGGATTCTTTTCTCTAGGTAATCTATTCCTTTCTTTTTACTCCAATGTTCTCCAAATAAAAGTCACTTTATTTCATACCAGATAAAGAATGTTCTAGAAACTGTACTAGAGGTTTGGAGATATCAAAATAAAAATAAAAGTGTCAATTTCTCCAAATAAATGGATTCCATCAACACCTTGGTAGAGCCACTGTCATGTTTCTTACCTGATCTCTCAGCCTTTCTTGGTGACCCATGATGGCTGTAGCATGGTGAGGGTATTTCTGTTTCAAATGTTCCAGGAAAGCTTCTCTCTTCCTGTCCATCTCAGATGTTTGCATTCCCAGTATCTCTTTGGAACTACGGGGCCCACCTACAGTATGTCTCCTTGGGATATTTCGGGACGACTTGGAAACAGAGAGACGAGTGTTTCCATTAGCAAGGCGGTCCTTGCTTCGGAGACATCCTGCATCTTCAGATGATGTCACATGCAGATTGCTTTTCCCCTGATCTGAAAAGTGAAAGAATACAAATCCTCTTAAAAATCTCTTCTTAACAATTTCATTTGAGGCTCTATGAGACTGATAAACCCCAAAACTTCACTCTATGGCATTTTAGTGACTAAGAAGGGTTGAAAACATGTGCTTTTCTTTTTTCTTTGCATAAGTGAGGGACAGAATCCCGTATACCTTGTCAAACTTGTTTGATTTTGTGGAATTACTTTTGTCTACTTTCTTTTTAAAAATCCATTTTCAAACTAGAGCTTGATGGGAGGTGGACAAGGTATTTGAAAATTAAAGTGATGTGAAAACAATTCAATAACTTTAAAAAAAGCAATGTAGGAGACTTCCTGGGTGAAGCCAAGAACAGTATTTTGAAACTAGGAAGCTCCTGTAGATTTACCCAAAGACTAGCCTCTAAACATACCCTAAAGGGACAGAAAACACACACAAAAACTCAGAATGAAACAAGTTTTCAACTCAAGATATTATGAAGGAACTTCAGAAAACATCTATTTCATATGATTTAAAGAGGAGTATAACCTAATTTAGGTGGGAAAGCTGGGAAGCAAAAGGGAGGCTTTTTAAACACATTGCAAGACAGGTCCCAACCCCAGCAAGAAGCCAAAGTTTGAGCTGGAACACTGGTGCAGCATTAGGTGACAATGATATCAGCAACAAATCTCGAGCCCCTGAGACTCCAGATGGAAAGTCAGAGACCAGATCCCTGGCCCTCAGAACAAAAAGTCTGATCCCCATGCTGTAGGAGCAGAGTTCAACTATCAAAATGAGCAAAAAGAAAAAAAAATCTGCTAACCCTAGAAACATTGTATTCTTACTGGGATGATAAAAATGCCAGCTCAGAAGGGGAAATTTGTGACAAAATGACTTTATGTGAAGTCTCAAAGGTCTTTTGAATTGGTCTCAAATCCAAAAAGACCTTTTGGAAAAGAGAAAAAAGGATTTTAAAAACTAAAGAAGAGAAGAAGAAAAATTGAGAAAAGAAATAAGATTCATGCAAGACAATTATGAAAAATTAACTGAATAAAAGAATACTTTTAAAAGTATGATTGGCCAAATAGATAAAGAAAATAACTTCTTTAGGAAAAAGAAAATAACATCTTTAAAAGTAAAATTGACAGGGGCGGCTAGGTGGTATAGTGGATAAAGCACCTGCTCTGGAGTCAGGAGTACCTGGGTTCAAATCTGGTCTCAGACACTTAATAATTACCTAGCTGTGTGGCCTTGGGCAAGCCACTTAACCCTGTTTTCCTTACCAAAAAAACCTAAAAAAACAATTGACCAATTGGAAAAGGAAAGAAAATTATCAAACAATAAAACTAAACAACTGGGAAAGGAAAACAACTCATCTAAAAGTAACATTCACCAACTGGAAAAGGATACACAAATGTTAACTGAAGAAAATAAAACCCTAAAAGCTAGAATTGGACAAATGGAAATGAATAATTCTATGAGACACTAAGATTCCATCAAACAGAACCAAAAGACTGAAAAAATAGGAAGAAAATATAAAGTTAGGAAAAACAACTGGCCTGGAAAATTGATCCAAGTGAAATAATTTACAAACTGAAGCCCACAATAAGAAAAAGAGAACCTGGACAATATCTTTCAGGAAATTATCATGGAAAACTTCCCTAAAATCCTAGAACACAATGATAAAATAGTCCTTGAAAGAATCCATCAATTGTCCTCAGAAACAGATTCCAAAATAAAAACTCCAAGGAATATTGTAGCCAAATTTCAGAAATATCATCTAAAGAAGAAAATACTGCAAGCAGCCAAAAAAAGAAGCAATTTAAATACCAGAGAACCAGTCAGGATTACCCAGGACTTATCAGCTTCAATATTAAAAGATCAGAGGACCTGAAATATGATAGCCTGGATGGCAAAGGAACTTGGATTATAACCAAGCTTCAACTACCCAGCAAAATTCAGCATATTCTTTCAGGGAAAAAAGATGGATTTTCAAAAAAATAGAGGACTTTCTAACTTACTTGATAAAAAGATCAAAGCTGAATAAATATATAAAATCAGGAGCTATTTTGCCCAACTGTATGCTAAGAAATGTGGCAATAGAAGGGAAGTAGATAAATATTTATATAAATATATACTTCCCAGATTAATGGAAAAAGAAATAAAATACTTAACCCCAATTCAAAAATGAAATTGAACAAACTATCAACCAACTCCCTAATTAAAAATCTCCAGGGTCAGATTGATTTACAAGTGAATTCTACCAAATATTTAAAGAACAATTAATTCCAATTCTATATAACTATTTGAAAAAAATATACAAAGAAGTTCTGTCAAATTCTTTTTATGACATCAACATAGTTCTAATAATAATAATGTTTGTCCTTCATTTTTGAAGAAGACCACAACATCAGGGAGATGATGCCATAACAAGCACATGAATTGGATTTGAGTGAGGAGGGGCTGTGATAAGTATCCAGCCTCACTTTCTTCTCTAGTGGAGAAGATATGGATCCAGTGCTCAGATATGAATCAGGATTACTAGAGATGGCAATAACAGCTAAGTGACTTGCCCAAGGCCACACAGCTAGTATGAGTAAAGTATCTGAGGCTGGATTTGAACTCCTGTCCTCCTGACTCCAAGGCCAGTGTATCCACTGTACCACCTAGCTATCCCATATAGTAGTAGTACTGATCTCTAAACATAGTACTGATATCTTTTTTGGTTTTTTTAGGGTTTTTTTAAATTTTATTTTTTAATTCTCATTTTGTACAAATTTTTTTTACATTAATAAAACAAAATATCCCTCCTCCCATGTATATAGACTTGCTTGGATGATAAAGTAAAGGGGAGAGGAAAAAAATTAAATTAAAATTAAAAAAATAATAGTAATAATTGTAGTTATGGCCAGGTGGCAAAGTGGACGAAGCACCAGCCCTGGAGCCATGAGTTTTTTTTAGGTTTTTTGCAAGGCAAAAGGGCTTGAAAAACAGCTAAGTGGCTTGCCCAAGGCCACACAGCTAGGTAATTATTAAGTGTCTGAGACCTGATTTGAACCCAGGTACTCCTGACTCCAAGGCCGGTGCTTTATCCACTACGCCACCTAGCCGCCCTGATATCTAAACCAGAAACAGCCAAAAAAAGAAAAAAGAAAATTATAGACCAGTTTCCCTCATGAATATTTGATGAAATAAATTTTACATAAAATTTTAGCAAAGAGATTATGGCAAGTTATTACTAGGATAATATACTATGGTATAAATAAGATTTATACCAGGTATGCAGGGATGGTTCAATATCAGAAAAACAATCAGCATAATTGACTATATCAGTAGCAAAATTAACAGAAATCATATGATGATCTCAATAGATGATGAAAAAGTCTTTGATAAAATACAGTACCCATTCCTATTAAAAATACTAGGGAGTGTAGGAATAAATGGAATTTTTCTTGAAATGATAAGCAGTGTTTTTGTAAAATTATTAACAAGCATTATATGTAATGAACATAAACAGGAAACATTTCCAATTATTCAATATTGTATTAGAAATGTTAGCCTTACAATACCACTACTGGGTCTATACCCTGATGAAGACATTATGAAAAAGGGTAAAAACATCACTTGCACAAAAATATTTATAGCAGCCCTGTTTGTGGTGGCAAAGAATTGGTAATTAAGTGAAAGTGAATGTCCTTCAACTGGGGAAATGGCTTAGCAAACTGTGGTACATATATATATATATATATATGTATGTCATGGAACACTATTGTTCTATTAGAAACCAGGAGGAATGGGAATTCAGAGAAACTTGGAAGGAGTTACATGAACTGATGCTAAGTGAGATGAGCAGAAACAGAAGAACACTGCATATCCTAACAGCAACATGGGGATGATGATCAACCTTGATGGACTTGCTCATTCCATCAGTGCAACAATCAGGTACAATTTTGGGGTTCCTGCAATGGAGAATACCATTTGTATTCAGAAAAAGAATTGTGGAGTTTGAACAAAGACCAAAGACTATTATCTTTAATTAAAAAAAAAACTGTTCTCTTATTATGTAATTTTGCTATTTTTTATACTTAATTTTTTTCCCTTAAGGATATGATTTCTCTCTCATCACATGCAACTTAGATCAATGTACACCATGGAACTAATGTAAAGACTAACAGACTGCCTTCTGTCCGGGGTTGGTGGGGGGAGCAAGATTAGGGGGAAAATTGTAAAACTCAAAATAAATAAAATCTTTCTTTATAAAAAGAAATGTTAGCTTTAGCAATTAGAAAAGAAAAAGAAATTGAAATCATTAGAATAGGCAATGAGGAAAGAAAACTCTCACTCCTTGCAGATAATATATGGTATACTTAGAGAACCTTGGAAAATCAACTAAAAAGCTACTTGAAACAATTAATAACTTTAGCAAAGTAGGATAGAAATAAACCCATATAAATCATCAGTCTTTCTATATATTACTCACAAAGCCCAATAGCAAAAGATAGAAAGAGAAATTTCACTTAAAGTAACTGTAGACAATATAAAATACTTGGGAATCTACTTGCCAAGACCAACCCAGAAACTATATGAAGGCAATTACAAAACACTTCTCACACAAATAAAGTCAGATCTAAACAATTGAAAGACTGTCAATTGCTCATAATAGATCGTGTAATATAATAAAAATGACATATGTACCTAAATTAAATTACATATTCAGTGCCATCCAATCAAATTAGCAAAAATTATTTTACAAGGCTAGGAAAAGTAACAATTCATCTGGAGGAACAAAGGCCAAGAATATGAAGTAAGTTAATGAAAAAAATGCAAAAAAAGGTGGCTTGGCCCTACCAAATCTAAAACTATATTATAAAGTAGAAGTCATCAAAACTGTTACAAAAAATAGAGAAGTGGATCAGTGGAATGTATTAGGTACAAAAGAAACAGTTTCTGGAATAAGAACTCACAATTTGACAAAACCTGCTGGGAAAATGGAAAACAGTACAACAAAAACTAGATATATACCAACATCTCATATCCTATATCAAGGTAAGGTAGAAATGAGTATAAGATTTAGACAAAAAGGATAATATCATAAACCAATTTTGAGAACAAGTCTATCAGATTTTTGGAATGGAGTTTATGACCAAACAAGAGATAACTGCAAAATAAATAATTTTAATTGCATTAAATTAAATTAAATTTAGCATTAAATTAAAATTGTTTTACACAAACAAAATCAATGCAACCAAGATTGGAAGGAATGCAGAAGGCTGGGAAACAATTTTCACAGCTAGCATATCTGATAAAGGACTCATCTAAAATATAGAGAGATCTGAAACAAATTCATAAGAATTTCAATCTCCAATTATAAATGGTCAATGAATATGAATAGCATTTTTAGAGGAAGAAACTAAAACTACCTACAGTCATGTAAAAAATCTCTAAATCATTACTGATTAGAAAAATGCAAATTAAAACAATTCTAAGATACCACCTCACACCTTTAAGATTGACTAAACTGACAAAAAAAATGGAAAATGATCAATGTTGGAGAGAATATGGTAAAACTGGGACACTAATAATGTACTGTTGGTGGAGCTGTGAACTGATCCAGCAATTTTGAAGAGCAATTTGAAACTATGGCCCAAGGGCAATAAAACAGAGCATACACTTTGATCCAGTAATACCGATATTGGTCTATATCCCAAAGAGATTATACAAAGAGGGGAAAGACCCATATGAACAAAAATATTTATAACAGCTCTTTTGGATTGAAAATTGAGGGCATGGCTGAAAAAGTTGCAGTATATGAATGCTATGGAATACTATTGTTCTCTTAATTATGAGCAGCTGGACTTTAGAGGGGTATGGAAAGAACTGCATGAACTCATGCTGAGTGAAGTGAGCGGAACTAGAACATTGTACACATTAAATACAACACTGTGAGATGAACAACTATGATGGATGCAGATCCTCTCAGAAGTTCGGTGATCAAGGACAATCCTGAGAGACATGTTATGAAAAATGCCATCTATATCCAGAGGAAAGAACTATGGAGTCTGAATGCAGAGCAAAGCATACTATGTTCACTTCTTAAAATTTCTCTTTATGTTTTTTTTCTTCCTAGTTTTATTTTTTCTTTCATAACATGACCAATATGGAAGGGGGGTTGGTAAGGAGGGTGGTATAAAAATATGGAACTTGAAGGCTTGCAAAAGGAAATATGTTTAAAACTACCTTAGCTCATAATTGGAAAAAAAACACAAGCTAAGATTTTATTTCTTTTGAAAATGATAAAGGAAAAAGAAAACAAAATCTAGTAAAAATATTCAAAAACGACACATGAGAAACATCTAAATTGACCTGAAGGTCCTAGTATTCCTGATGTTTTTCCCCTTGGGAATTATTTAAAAACCACTCCACCCAAATGGCAGTCTATATCACCCCAAAGATCTTTCTTATAGTTTCACCTGGATTTTTGATTGAACATTTCATGCTGACAACAAAATTGTTTATGAGGTTTTCATAATCAGGTGTTGAATCCTAAAACATTTGATTCATTGACAGGGTCAAAAAATAATGACTGTCATGCATAGAAGCAGGAGTCTTACTGGACCATGATCTACTGGGAAAATTCTATTTTGTCATTATTAGCTTAAACAAAGCAAAAATGAGAACACCATTAGAGATAATGATTATAGGGATGTAGGAAAAAAATAAAACATTTGGACAAAATTCAACTGAACTGAATGCTGCAAGAAAATAGCAAAGGAGATAGATATAGATAGATAGATAGATAGATAGATAGATAGATAGATAGATAGATAGATGTATTAGAATGAAAAAGCTATAAGAGTCATTCTAGAAAAGTGGAAAGAATGTTGCCTCTGAAGTGAGAGGACCTGGGTTACACAGCTTTAAGTTAAATGTCTGAGGCTAGATTTGAACTCAAGTTTTCCTGATTCTAGGTCCAATGCTCTGTCACTGAGCTACCTAGTTCCCTCAACAGAGCAGGATACTCTACTTTTGGAAAGAATCAGCTAAGGTGGGAAAAAACAGTTGTTCACTCTAAGACAGATACAATGAACTATGGACTCAAAATAGCTGAGAAATGAGCAGTTTGTACATATTGTTGCTCAGTGGTGTCTGACTCTTTATGACCCCATTTGGGATTATTTTAGTGGAGATACTGGAGTGGTTTACCATATCCTTCTTCAGTTCATATGACAGATAAGGAAACTGAGGCAAATAGGGTTAAATGACTTGCCCAGGGTCAAAGAGCTAATAAGTGTTTGAGGTCATATTTGAACTCAGGTCTTTCTGACTCCAATCCCCCCCCGTGATCATTCTATTGTGTGACCTAGTAGGTTCTTAAAATTAAGCATCTACTGAATACAGGCAACTCTTCTGGCATTGTGCAGGTTAAAGGGCAGAATATAAAGTTAATTTGTTTTATTTTTAGAACAGATTTGTGATTTCATAGGCACTGGGAACTACAATTGAGCAAATTCTTCAGTTTAGAGGTGCATACAGGACACCCCCTTTGCCCCCAGAATATGTAAGAGGTAACCTTTCTCCCTCCGAGGATGCTCTCTGTCTAATACTGCTTCTGACAGATAACTTTTACGCACATAATACTAAGTACATTATTCATTCATTCCAAACTAAGGTCCCATGTGAGGTTGAGCAGGAATATTTTTTTCTGCTCTTAAGGATCAAGAAAAGCTTCTTGAAAGGGATGGCATTGAAATGAACTGATTATTTTAGTAAATTGCAAAAAAAAGGTTTAGCAACATTGAGATAATTAAAATATAATAAAACTCTAGTGGGCATAATATTCTCTTTCTTCGATAATTAAAAAAATGCTTTACAGACTCTGGCAGGGTAGAACTGCATGAATGAATATTATTTATTGCTTTGCCATATTAGAGCAACTTTTTTTTATATACCACATGAAATACATCGTGATGGCCCTTTAAAGTCTCCAGACTTTACATATATTTTTTCATTTGATCCTCAAAACAACAACCATTCGATAGATGAGAAAACTGAAATTAAAAATTTTGTTTGTCCATTTTTTTTTTTTTTAGGTTTTTGCAAGGCAAACAGGGTTAAGTGGCTTGCCCAAGGCCACACAGCTAAGTAATTATTAAGTGTCTGAGATCAGATTTGAACCCAGGTACTCCTGACTCCAGGGCTGGTGCTTTATCCACTACGCCACCTAGCTGCCCTGCTTGTCCATTTTCAAAGGAGATTATGACATTAGGAAGGTGACATAATGTTATGACAAGCACATGAATTGGATTTGAGTGAGTGGGGCTGTACTAAGACACCAACCTCACTTTCTCCCCTGGAGCCATTGGGTCCAGTGTCCAGAGAAAATTCAGAATGATTAGAAATGGTCCTGGAGGATAGGCGGAGTTAAGTGATTTGCCTAGGTCACACAACTACTAAGGGTCTAAGAGCCTCAGGTCCTCCTGACTCCAGGGTGCTCCTCTATCCACTGAGCCACTTAGCAGGGTAAAGTGCTTCACAAATAATATCTCATTCGATCCTCTCAACAACTCAGGTAGGTAGAGGCTATTGTTTTTTCTACTTTAAGTTTTTAGTTCTACTTTAAGATCGACTAGCCCAGGGTCACACAGCCATTCATTATCTCAATGTATATTTGAACTCAGACCTTCCTGATTTTTTACTGCCCATACAACATTGGAAATTGCTTTTTAAAAATTAAACATTGAAAATAAAATTAAAATATAATAAATCATTAACATCAATGTGTTTCCTTGACATCTATCTCTCTCATGAAAGAAGAGAATAGGAAAGTTAATTCTGGAGACCTCTGACCAGGGTGGAACTGCATGGCAGGGTGGAACTGCATCAAATAAGGGTTGCAGATGACATGAAACAACAGGCCTGAAGGAAATCTCATCAGATCTATTACTGTTTCCTTAGCTTTGCCTAGAAAAGTCAGCCTAGAAGAAAAGACCTGAGGATAGATACTCCTCAATTACCCAGGAAAATATATTTGAATTTCAAAATGGTTTTTCCTGAGCCAACTTAACAATTCAAAGATGTAAGCCCTAGATAGACACTCACTTGATCCTTTCAATTCCTTTTACTTCCAGCCTTGAATAGCCTAAGGAAGCAGGTAGAACCAAATGATTGAAAACTTTTAGTAGCTGCAGTGGACATATTTGAGGGGGAAGGAGAAATCTTAGAACTATTAGTTTAAATGAAATTTGTAGATCAAAGATAGATTTTGCTTATTTAAGGCATTCCTTTCCATTAGCAAGTAATCAAGAGATGGTTATCCTTTCCCTGCAGGTAGCAAACTTGTGCTCTCTGGTCTAACTGGCAAAGGTAGGCATGGTGGGGGGTGGGGGTGGAATAAACTAGGGAAGACTGTATAAATAGACATATTGTCATGGGAGCTGGGTTCAAATCTAGATCCTTGGGAAAGAAAGTCAATCTCTCTGGCACTCAGTTTCCTCATCTGTAAAATAAAGGTATAATATTAGATGGTCTCTAAATTGCCTGCCAGGGCTAAATATGTACTCTCCAGAGTGTCTCTGGCAAATTACTTAACCCCTCAGTAGTCTCCTTAAGCATAAAATAAGAACATTGGGTTAAATGATTTGGCAGGTCCTTTCTTTGATATGTTTCTTTCCCAATGGAATATAAAGCTATCTGAAGGTAGGGACCTTTTTGTTTTCTTTTTCTTTATAGCCCCTGTTAGTACAGTACTAGGGCAGAATCTGCAAATTATAAATCTGTTAAATGACTGATTGTTGCACTGTCATACCATGGCTGCCCTAATGGATGGAGTGTTCACTTAGAAGTCATGAAGAGAAGGGTTGAAATCTTGTTTCTGTAGCTCCATAGCTATGTGATCTTAGGCAAGCCTTTGAATTTCTATGTTCCCTTCATTCCTTTGACAATCATAATACTAATACTAAAAACAGCAACAACACTAACAATGGCTGGCATCAACACAGGTTAACTTTTACAAAACACTTCTATATCTAATATAATCTGATAGTCATAACAGCCCTAGAAGTGTTGTTCATTCATGTCCCATTCTCCGTGACCCCATTTGAGGTTTTCTTGACCTCAAGGTACTGGAGTAGTTTGTCATTTCCTTCTCCAGATCATTTAACTGATGAGGAAACTGAGGCAAACAGAGTTAAGTGACTTGCCCAGGGTCACACAGCTACTGACAGATTTGGACTCAAGAAGATGAATTTTCCTTATTCTAGGCCCTACACTCAATCCACTGTGCCACCTAGCTGCCCCATCCCCCCTTTATTGATCAGAAAATGGAAGTTGGGAAAAGTTAAGTCACACAATTAGGAAGCCAGGATCTTCAGAACTCCAAGTTTACCATTCTGTCTACTGCTCCAACCAGCAACTAAGTACCAATTATGTGCAAGAAACAGTGCAAGATTTTAGAGATGCAAAAATGAAATTGTTCTGGCACTTATATTCTAGTGGGGAAGTGGAATACAACATACACAGTTACATAAAAACAAACCTATACAAAGCACATATGCAGATAACTCCCTAGGAGTTATTCACTAAGTCATAGACAGTTGAGTTCTGTTGGTTAAATGGCATTCCCATGCCTGAAGTTCCCCATGCTGATGAAATACATTTTAAAATGTTTATTTATTATGAACTTAACAACCAGGAACATTTCCAATCACCAATTCTTCAAGTACTTAAGCTTTCCTCCATATATTTACAAGAGTTATTTATTTATTCCCCTGAAATGAAGACAGAACAAGAAAAGTAATCACTGAGCGTAAATATATTTTATCTCAGAGAAACTGGAAAAGGAGGAGGAAAGATTCTTCACCTTCCTTATAAAATACTCTCATTTTTCCTTCCAGGTGGCCTGTCCTTGGTCTTTAAAACTCATAGGAAATGTTACTTCTACTGTCTTCTTTTGAATTCTCCTTGTTTATGGATCTTCTGAGAATATACTCATTCATTCACATTATCAGATTTAAAGAAACTGAAAAGAAAAAAACACAAGCTCACTACTGTGTGATGGTCATAGAAAGATGGCTGTCCTATAACTCAGGAAATATTGAATTTCCCACTTGTGCCATATCTTTCCTTTGTTTCAAGGTACCTCACCTCTCATGTGCCTGCCTGGCATCAGACACCTGTTCTACCCAGAAAAAAACCAATGCTTCATTCCATAGAAAACTCTTTGAACACACATCCCAGTAATTTGAAACTCTTGCTCCAAGAAGCTAAGTTCAGCAATGAGCCTTGCCAAAGGAAAAGTCTCTCATGCCTGAGGGGAGAATGACATTTACAACTTCAGTTACTTGGGCATAAATGTAGTCTTTCACTAAAGTCTTTCAGAAATAACCAGAGATGGAAACAAAAAAGGAGAAGAGAGTGGGTGGAGGACCTGGGAGAATCCAGTTCAAGGACCTCCCAGGCTCATTGTTTCATAAATCATAATAGTTCTATTGAATAATGATTATAGCCTGGGGCCCCAGAGTAAAGACCTCCCTCTACCACAGGCTGAAAATGGAACCAAAATATTCCCAAGGAGCAGGCAGATATTTTTCCTTTGTCCCACTTCTCCAGTAACTTTTATTATTAACATTTATACATAGATGTCTTCTGAGATTCTGCAAATCTAAGTCAAACCAAATAGGGAGATCATCATAGTGTGAAAGTATTATTCAAAATAGCTTCTCCTTCTGGCTCCCTTCTCTCAATTCCTCTGGACAACTCTCTCCATGGATGGAAGAGGATGGGACACCTATAGAAATATATTTCTTAAGCTTCCAAAAGGCAAAGATAGTCAAAAAACATTTATTAAATGATGGTCCAGAATGGTGTGCCCTCTCTACGAGGAAAGCAGAATTGAAAAAGCTCAAAAGAAATGGGAGATGTGCAAATTCAGAGAATCTACCCCAAAAGATCATATGGACTATCCTATGTGACTGACTTGTAGCAGAACATTCCAAGTTTGCCACAGTTGGACGCACTGTACCTTGACTCTAACACAGTGAAGTCATTTTGGTCCTCTTCGAGAATGAAGGACAACAACCAACCAATCAACTTTTAGAATAATAGCACTATACTAAGATCTAATGATAAAAACAAAGAAAAAAACAATTCCCATTCTCAAGGACTTCATAATCTAATGAGGGTGCCCCCACATAAATGACTAAAATCAATAAATATGTTTCAAGCAGGATAAATTGGAGATCAACAAAGTGAAGGCACAAGCAACAAATGGGATGAAGACAGGTTTCTTTAGAAGGTAGAATTTTAGTTTAGATTTGAAGGTAGCTAAGGAGGCAAAGAGAATTCCTGCCATGGGGAAGAACCAACAAAAGTAAAGAGATGAGAGATGGAGTATCTTTACAAGGAATATTAAAGCCAGTGTCACTAGCAGATTATGTGAAGGGGAGTAACACATAAGATTGCAAAGATAGAAGAAGTCCCATTTATTCAGGTCTTGAGTTTCAAAGGGTTTCTCCAAGGAGATTTGAAAAGCAGTATGATGTACTAGAAAGATTACCAAATTTATAATCGCATTGTTGATTTCTAGAAGGAAATTTAGAAGTCATAAAGTCCAACTTCTTCCCCACCAGTATACCCCAATTTTACAAATGAGAAAACTTGAATTTCATAGAATTTAGTGATTTATCTAGAGTCACAGTTTGTGGATCTCTGTGGTGGATTCAAAATCAGTACTTTGCACATAGTATATGGCATGCTATCTCCATATCTTCAGTTAGAAGATTTGAGTTCAAATTTTGACTCTTTTTGCTCATTTACCTTGGGCAACTTAGTTCAGCTTCCTAGGCATCAGTTTTCTCTGTAAAATAAGAACTAGATAGTATTTAAAGTGCCTTCCTCTAGTTTAATGGAAAAGAATAGAAAACAATGATAATGGTTAAAAGGTATGTAGTATGTTAAGATTTATAAAGCACCTTACATGTGTCACTTCATTTCAATATTATAATCCTGTAAAGTAGCTTCAATTATCATTCCCAATTTACAGATGGGGAAACTGAAGCTGAGAAGGCTCAGGGTCATATAGTTAATAACCTGGTTAGATTCAGTGTTCTATCCATTGCTCCACCAAGTTGCCTCAAACCAGGCAGAGAATTACAATTATCCTTTCCACATCATGACTTTCTCCACTGCAGTTCTGATATATTGTAAGGTTGGCATAAGAAATTCAGTGGGAATTTGGGGTGAATTTTGTGGAAGCTGCAGATGACATGTAAAGGTCAGCAGATGACACAGAGTCTATAACCAAACACTTAACTCCAATTTTACAGTTAGGTACTGTATATACCCTAAAAAAGAAAAAGAAAAAATTCAGATTTCTTTTCTGGTATGAAGGAAAGGACCAAAAATTTTATGTACAATTTCTATATTGGAGTGGGGGTGGGTAGGTGGAGATAACAGTATAACATTTTGCTGAGAGATGTGAGCCAATTCCATTCAGTAGATTACTACCTTTCTATGGGAATATAAACTCCTTGAGAATGGGAACCATTTTGTTTTTGTCTTTGAATTTCAAACTTTTAGCACAGGTTTTGTACACAGCAGGATATAATAAATGTCTTGAGACATCAGGTTATATAGGACCAATTCTTCAAATAGGTGATTTCATAGTGTGGATGACTACTCCATGAGATAACTGAAAAGACATTCACTTGAGAGTCAAGTAATCAGAGGACCAGTCTAGCCTTGTCCCTAACCTTCATTATCTCCTGCAGCAATTCTCTGGATTAGTCTGAATAGCCTCATGGGAAAAGAGGGTCTGAATGGATGGTCTCTCAATTAATTTCCACCCTTCACATTCTATCTTACCATTCACCAGCCATCTCTTCAACAATTATGACACAGCATTTGTGAGTTGTTGTAACTCCAAATATTTATTATCCCTGATAGTGATTTAAAACAGAGCAGGTACCACTTTACATTGGTAAAAGGCATTTCCTTATCAGGATGATTCTTACAACAATGAAATCAATAGTCATAGGTCCCATCCTTAGCCCACCAACTGTAAAACAAGGGGGTTCTTAACCTTTTTGTTAATGTGCTAGACCTCTTTGCCTGTCTGCTGGAGCCTATGAATAGATCCCTTGTCAGCATAAAGTGTCTAAAAGCACAAAAAAAGATTCATAGAATGACAAAGGAAAACAAAGGTTGGTGAAACCAAAGATGCCATGTTCTCCCATTTGAGTTCACAGCTCCCCTGAAATCTGTGCTTATACCTAGGTTAAGAACTCTTGTTTTAATGTAATAAATAGCTCAGGCTCACCAACATGGATGTTCTGGTGATAGACACAGGATCTAACCCTAGTCTCTCAAACCCTCACCATGCTCTATTTATGCCTAAACTTTGGTCACCTTCACACAACAAAAGTAAATCATATTAATGTCTCACCTGAAGACTAACAAATTACTGTGCCCAAACTATGAGATAGAAAGTACAAGTTTTATTTTTTCTCTCTTTCTCTGTCTGTCTCAGTCTCTATCTCTCTGTTTCTGTCTGTCTGTCTATCTATCTATCATCTATCTATCTATCTATCTATCTATCTATCTATCTATCTATCTATCTATCTATCTATCTAGTGAGGAAAGTGAGATTCAGAGAAAATAATACCTTATCCAAAGATGCACAGTTAGCATGGTGGTGGCAGAATTTGTATCTAGATCTCCTGACTTTAGCTCTAGTGTTCTTTCCATTTTGCCAGTGCTAAGAACATTGCCTTATTTATGCATCAGCAGCTACACCCCAGGCTTTTATTGGCTGTTGGCCAGAGATAGGTGAGTATCATATTTTAAGGGGAATATCCAGGCATCTGTGTTTGTCTTGACTCATAGCTAACTGATTTTGGACTTTTTTTTTGATCGTGCCAAGATGCAAGCATTAGGATTGACCATATTGAGCCTAATAGAGAATACTTATTCTGTGAGTTGAGTAGTAGATTTGGAGTACAAAAGATCTGGATTCTTTCTGATCTTGTCTTCTTAGTTGGCTGTCTAAGTATGAATAAGCTACTTCATTCCCTCTAAACCTCTCGTTCCTCATCTAGGAAATGAGGAAAATAATGCATATAGTCCTTAGCTCTTTTATCTTATATGATATATGTATATATAAATCACATATTTAAAGTATAAGATAATGTATAACATATAAAGCAAATGCTTTGAAAACTTTAAAGGATAAAAGTCAGGTGACACTTATAAGTCATCCTCAAAGCTTACAACTCCTTTATGTAGCAATTCATATATAGGCCAGACCATGTCTTCTGAACAAAAATTATGTTAAGTAATGTGTGCTTGAGCCTAAAATCTTGGAAAGAGCATTGAGAGCCATTTTGAGGAACTATGTGAAGAGATTTCCTTCATTACATTTAAATAAACAATGTAGATGATATATGAAAGAAGTCTTAGAAATCATCTAGACAACACCTCTCATTTATTTTTTTCCCCACTGGAATGAGATAGGCAATATTAAGACTTGATAAAATAGTGACAAGAAGGTACTACACTTAATTTGCACCCACAGATACAATCCACTTGAACTCATATCCTTCAATCCCCAAAATAGTCATGCAGTTCAGTTGTTCAGTTGTGTCCATCTCTTTGTAACCCTATGAATGCCAGGACCTTTTATTCTCCACTATCTCCAGAAGGCTATCCCAAGCTCATGTTCATTGTTTCCATGACACTATTCATCCATCTCAACTTCTGTGTCTCTATTTTGCTGCTATTATTTTGGTTACCATTTTGTTTTTTATCATTGGGTAATCTTCACTGTTGAGTTATTCCTTTTGCCTAAGAACAATCTGGCAGGCAGCTGCCTTGCATTGTCAATAGAGTACCTAACCTGGAGTCATGAAGAATAATCTTGAGTTCAAATCTGACGGCAGATACTTAAACTATATAACTCTGGACAAGTCACTTAACCCTACTGGCCTCAGATTTCGAATCTATAGAATGAATTGAAGAAAGAAATGGCAAACTATTTTAGTATTCTTGCCAAGAAAACCCCAAATGGGATCATAAAAAGTTGTAAACAACTGAATGATAACAGACTTCACAAACTTTCATTTTGTTATTAGTTTTAGAAAAGAGAATTTCACAAGAATTTATCTCTCCTTCCCATCACCCTCCTATTTCATCTGTAAAAATTAGAAAAAGAAAACTTTCATAGCACACAAGTATAGTTCAACAAAAAAAATGACCTTGCATTGGCCAAGTCCAAAACCAAATGTTTCATTTTGCCTTTTAATGGTATCACCTGTCTATTACAGGAGATTTCATCTGAAGTCTTCAGGAGACTCAGGAAAACCTTCTCTTTTAAACATATGGAAATAGAAAAATATACCCAGAAAAGTATAGAATTTTTACTAGAGTGGTTATGACTGTTTAATGACTGAGCTGGGATGATAATCTAAGTCTCTGGATTCCAGGATTGGTATGCTTACTTTTATTTTATCACATCATACAATCTTCAGCCTCTAGCAAATAAAAAAAATTCTGCAGGTAAAAGAATGGGATTCTGACATCTCTAGGCCTTTCCCTTACCTCTTACCCTAAGGGCATAGAAACCTCCAAGGGTGTAGGTTTTATAGTGAAAGAAGCCTGGATGGTTTGATAATTTTTTCAATCTGGCCTCTGGGGGTTCCCCCAGCCCATATTCCTGTTAGCTCCCAGAGCTAGGGGAATGGAAATAGAGATCAACCATCTTGGAGTGGTCCATCATACATTCATTACCAGTCTGGCCATCTCCCGGTCCTACCCTCCAAAGGTCTTCTATGTTAATCAAATGTAAATGGAATTGGGGGAGTTGGAAAGGATAGAATTTCTTGACCTGCTGGATATATTTTAGAACAACAATGCTAAAAAGTGGTGTCCCAGAGCACCTGCAAGTCCCAAACAACCCTAAGGGGCTCAGAAGGGACTGTGGACTTTAAACATGGAGTGGGAAGGTTCCTTTGCAGCCCACCTACAAAGTCAGTAGGAATCCTTACAGTTGATAGATTCACTTTGCCCACGGCACAATGACCAGATATTGCTAAATTCTCAGGTGTTTCCAGATGGTTAGCCATCTTCCTAATTGTACTTGCCAGCCAGACTGGCTCCAGTAACATAGACTCATACTCCTGGGGCTGCAGTTCTTCAGCTGAAGGGGAAAATGTAACCAGTCCACTCCCCAAATTCTCTATAATCTGCCTCCCTTCTGCCCCCCCCCCCCCCAATTTGGAATGTCCTATCTAGAAATTTCAGTGTCTAGGGCTTCTTTCCATACCCCTTTTCTCAGACCATACTTTAGACTTTGGGAATAATCATTTGCAGGCATCTTTGAGGTATAGACCAGACTCTAGACTAGGTGGACCACTTCCATCTCTGCCAGGCCTAATACCTACAAATCTAAGATGCAGACCTCCATAGTTTCCCAAGCCTAAATCCTTTGCATTTTACCCTGGGGTTTTCCCCTCCATTCTAATTACATTTTCTTCTGTGGGGGTTTAGTTTTGCATTTCCCTGGTAGATGAGTCATTGATGATTTCCCCTTTTACATACCAGATGAAAACATACCTTTTCCCAAGGGGATAATCCCGACCCCCACACTGATTGCTATGCCATAGAACACATATTTCTGTTGTTAAATGGCCTCTGAATGAACTTCAGGAGGAGGTGGGGCTCAGACTTCTGCGTTTTCAGAGCAAGGCATCTACCCAAAACTCAGGAAGCCTAGAGATATCAGACAGCAAAACCCTACTTGAAGCGGCCATTCATTCCAAGCCCTATTTTAAAATGGTCTTGGAAATTTAAACTTCTGGAAATTCCCGGGGAGTGGGTGGGAAAAATCAGGTCCCCTCCGGTCGGGGATTTGGGAAGTCTGGCTTCCCAGTCTTACCTTACCCTAAACTACCCACGCCCCCTCCAACTCTGCCTGGCTATAGATTTCTTATAGTTCCATCCAGGCATAGAAAAAGACAACTTCATTGGAGCAAAAGCTCCCCAACCAACCTGGGATGCAAAGCCAAAACAAACAAACTAAAACAAATAAAAAACAAACGAACAAAAAAAACCCCAACCATGCTGCTCAAATTGTTTGACTTCCTCCAAAAGAAACAGGAGCTGCAGCAGCGGGGCCAGCAAGTAGCGGCGGCAGCTCCAAACCAACTCCTGAACTTTCATGTAAAATAAACTCGCCGGGTAAAATCTGCAACTCAACCTGGCGGCTACCCCTTGAATGGACCCTCGGCGGTCTCGCGGGGAGCTTCATTCACATAAAGGGCTTTCTTAGAGCTAGGGAGCCCAAATGCCGCCTCCAAACTCCGGCTCACCGCGCCGGGTCTTCCCTGGGGAGCCGCGCACAGAATAGGCTTCGGAGCGTGGCACGAAATGGGACATCAGTTCATCAAGTTTTCCGCTATGGAGAGAGAGTCAAGGGGGGGAAAAAGCCTCTGGAAGGTAAATCCAAGGCAAGAAGTTAAAGGACTTCTGAAGAGCCACATGCACTAGAGAAACCGTGTTCCCTCCCTTCTCTCTGCCATGCCCTCCGACTCGAGTTATAAAAAGAAGCAGCTCGGGACACGCTTAAGTGTAACTCCATCTTTGAACGATTCGGTTACTTACCCTTCATCTGTCTGCTGTCTGCTGAGCTGGGAAGGCTGGGCTCAAATTTCTGGCTTTCATTTTCCTCCATTGTCCCTGCCTCCAGTGCACGCTCCCCTCTCCTAACTTTGAAAGCTGCAGTTCTGAGTCCAGCCAGAAAGGGCCTGGGATGGGGGGGCCTGGTGGAGGGCTGGGAAACCCCACCCTGGACTAGTCTCTTCTATTGGGGAAAGTCTCCAGCAAAAGCAAACTGCATTCCAGCCGCCTGGGCTGTCCGCTCCCAGGGACTGGTCCTCGGTGGAGTGGTGGGCAGTACTTTGTGAGGCTGGAGCAGGACCAGCCCCCAAGCTAGCTGCTCACCAAACTCAGGGCCCCAACAGGTGATGATGGGCTTCCTACGTAGGACTTCTGACCGCCTGTTTTCCAAGGCTCCTAACTCCAGAGACACATAGAGCCAACAGGCAGTATTAGCAAAGGAAACATTTCCCACATGATTACAGGCGTGTATGTGCCGGAATCCAGACTTCTTTTCATCTCAGACACAGAAAGACAGGAGCTTTTCACAAAATCCATAAAGCTACTTAATTTTTAAATTCCTAATTGCTGAGCCCCAAACATTTCACTTACATTATTTTTAAAAAGAAAAGGAACTTGAAATACTTTGCCTGGGATTTCGACAAAGATCCTTCCAGCAACTCATTACTATCTAGGAGTATGAAGTATAACTTGGATCACTTTAATGGATTCAATTTCCGTCACTTAATCTGGACTTCGAAAAGAAGACCCAGACAGTTGTTCGGACATTTCCCCCCCTCTCTCAGATCATAAACTGCAAAAGTAAAATTGAGCCTTTCAATCTTGACTTAATTACAAACAAGGACTGAAAAACAATTAAACACATTATTCTTTGGATCTGTGGGATTATACTGAACACACATAAAAAATTACCTACAAATATTTATTTTTGTTCTTGATTCAGTCCTTGAAAAACTGGCAGAGTTCCCAGAAAGTGAAAACAGGAGGTAAAATGTCCACATAGAGAAGATGGGAAAGACAATCTAGACCATATTAACTCTGCTTTCTCAGAGAGTTTAAAAAGAACCCAATTATTAACAATGTGATAACTTAGTCAACAGAGTCCTGATGATTTTAAGATACAGAGTTAAAAGTAGTGGGCTGTCCCTCGGAGTGGGTCATCCTTTGACCCATTTTCCAATCTGTTTAGATGATATTTTAGCTTAATTTAGACCAAGATTTGGTTCACCACAATGATTGGTCCATCTTTCTGACTATGACCTTGAAACACCTGGGTATTTTGGAAATATTGAGGACAAATTCTTCTCATTCAAAGCAAAAAGAGGCAGAGACCTCCAAAGTACAGAGGATATGGCAAAAAGGAAATTCATCTTGCCAGACATTTCCAAAAAGAAATTGGGAAGGGGAGAAGCTTAATGGCAAGGATCCTTTTATGGTCACTCTTCTTAATATCTGAAAGGAACATGGAGATCCTTCCAGAAAAACAATATGTGCAGTTGGGCTTACAGTAAATAATGCAATGACTTTACAAGGTATCTTTACATGAAGAGGACCTGCTTTTAGACTATTTTTTTCCTGCCAATAGTATGAGGACAAATGTCTTCAGCAAGCCTGCATTTTGTCTTTAGGTTTTCTTGGAGTTCAGGGACTGACTGACAAGAAATGCTCCTTGTTCATTATTTGTTTATAACCTCTTTTCAGGGCCCCAGGCCTAAAAAATGCTGATCCTTGTTTAGTTCACAGGATGGTCTCAGCCAGATGTCCTTCCTGATTTCTGACTCCTAAATGACTGGCTTTGGCTTGTCAAGAAGCCAGTCTGGTTCCTCCTTACCTGTCATTTGACAGAATACAGAGACCCAAGACAGAAGGAGATAGTAGTGTCTCTGCTTTAGACTGAAGCTTCTCACAGAATCTGGGGAGAAACAAACTAATTTGTGTTGAGGCCTTTGCATATCAGTGATTTACAGAAGTCATTTGGATCAACTCCCAAGACTTCCATGAATCCCTAAAGGGCAGATACAAGGAGAATCCTTTGCCAGATCTGTGTTCCAGTTAGAGTAAAGTAGTGGTTCTCAAACTTTTTGGTCTTAGGACCCTTTTACATTCTAAAAAAATTCATTGAGGACCCCTACAAAGAACTTTTGCTTATATAAATTATGTCCATCAATGTGTATCACTTTCAAAATTAAAACCTCTTAATATTATCATGCAAAGTTTTGATCTTGTAGATCTCCTGGAAAAGTCTTAGAGACCCTCAGGGGTCCCCAGACCACCCTTTGAGAAGGGATGAAAATTGGGCAAATACACTCCATGGGCTATTGCCTCCCCTCCCCCACAGTCAACTCAAACAACAACCTAAGTAGACATTCCACTCCCCAAAGAGAAAAACTTTTAGTGGAATGCCAGAGAAGATAAAGAAAGAAAAGAAAAGGAAGAAAGACATCAAGACAAAGGATGGAAATCAGGAACCATGAAATCGGGGCTTTTTTTTTAATGGCAAAAAAATATTTCTTCCCTAGAATCTGAGTATTTCCTGCTCTTATATGTCCTGGATGAGACGTGGAACAGCACAGCATATTTTAAAAATGCCAAGTGAATAAGCCTATTCAGAATCTCAGAAATGGCAAGATCCTCTGATGTCACCTAGTCCATCAGATATTCTACAATATCCCCAATAAGTGAACATTTAACCTTCCCTTGAAGACATTTAATAGATGGGGAGCCAGTTTTTGATTCTTCAGAATGTATCCATCATACTTCCTTTTAGTCACCTAGATTTTAAGCTCCTGGGTCATTTTATTTTCTTCATTCTCCTTTATCCAAATCTCCAAGGATTACTGATTTGGTTTCCCTATCTGTCATATTAGTGCCTGTCTCAATATTCACCCAGCCATCACATCTCAGGTTCTCCTCAACTTTTGTTTGGACTTCATCTCTAAGGTCCCTTGAAAGCTCAAATCTAGGTGGCTGAGTGAATAGAATGCTGGGCCCAGAGTCAGAAAGATTCATTTTCCTGAGTTCAAATCCAGCCTCAGACACTTATTAGTTGTGTGACCCTGGGCATGTCACAACTTCTGTTTGCCTTAATTTACTGGGGAAGAAATGGCAAGCCACTCTAGAACCTTTGCCAAGAAACTCTATGGTGTTTGTTTGAAGGTTTGGTTGGTGTGCTCTAATCCATGGAGGTCATGAAGAGACAGATACAAATGAACAACAAATGCTTAATAAATGTTTAATGACCAACTGTAATTAGAATTTTTGATCCTGTAGAAAGTATTACAGGGCAAGCATCACAAAACATGCCCTAAGTGGAGCTGGGGATGACAAAGATCCAAGGACAACACAGTGATTTCAGCTAGAGATGGAGCTAAAGACTGGGGTTAGATGGGAAGTATCCCAACCTTGTCCATTAACTGAGGGTATGTCCCAAGGATCCATCTCTGACTCTCTTCCCTTTTTTCTTCTATGTTTTCACTCAGTGTTTTCATTAACTCACAAAAGTTCAATGATCATTTCTAAGTAGATGTTAGCCCATCTTTATCTAGTTCTAGTCTATCTCCTTACCTATAATTGTTCCTCAAACTGGATATCCTAGGGGCATCTTCAATTCAATATGAACAATTCATCCCCTTCCCCCATTCTCTCTTTCCATGACCCTTTTTCTGTTAATTGTACCACCATCCTTTTAGACACAAAAGAACATAAGTTAATATCATCCTCTTTCTCACTCACTTCATATATCTAATCCAAATTTTATTTCCACTTTCATAGTAACTCTAATGCATAGTCACCACTTGTCTGACATCCACTCTCTTGACTTCTCAACCTGGACGACTGCAATATTCTTCTTACTGATCTTTTTGCCTCATGGACTCTTCCCACCCCTATTTATCCTCCATTCAGCTACTGTAGTGATTTTCCTAAATGAGAGGTTCATTGTACTCATCCCCTCTCTCCACACCCTCCCTCCCCAGTTACTCAGGAAACTCTAAGGTCTTTCTACTAAAACTAGGATCAAATATAAAGTTCTCTATTTGCTTTCCCAGGCTTCATATACTTTTCTCCATTCACAATATTCTTTGTTTGTTTTGGGAGGCAGGAGTTAGTGACTTGTCCAGGGTCATACACAGCTAGTAAGTGTCAGGTGTCTGAGGTCACATTTGAACTCAGATCCTCCTGACCCTAGGGCTGTGTTCTATCCACTGCTGGCACACTCCCATTTTTGAAATGCTATCCCTCCTAACCTTCACCTCTTAATTTTCCTGGCTTCTTTCAAGATTCTCCTCTTTCTACAGAGGGGGTGCCTTCCCCTCTCCAATTACCTTCTAATCACTCTGTATATATTTTATAGGTGCCTAATTATTTACCTGTAATCTCTCCCCAGTTTCATTTTTTTTTTTTTTTGCCTTTATTCGCCTTCCTGGTGCTTAGTCCAGTATCTGGCAGAATGCCTGGAACATTAATGTTTGATGACTGACTGATGGAAGGAGCTTATGCTAGATAGTCATCTGGTAGACTATTTTGCCTAATTATTCTTACTAACCAGGTGCTATGTTCTGATGTATTTACACTGCTGAAAGACTACCAGTCAGTTCTCTCAGCCTCCTCTAAATTTGGACTGATACCCTGGGTCAAAGCATCATTTGCTTTACTCCAGATAAAACTCTTTCCAAGATCCCATCTAATTCTAAATCTATGTTCCTTAGAGATCCAAGAAAACACCATTCTGGTCTGTGTTATTGGTTTAGGGGTATGTAGATCTTCTAAAGAAATATTATCTGTACTCTAAGCTTAGTGAGTTTTGGGTTTAATTTCATTTGAGTATTGTTAAATTGCAATTATAGCCCAATCTGCCTACTGCTGTACTTTGGGACTGGCTATGAAAGGCACAAGGGAATTTGGTGAACTTGAATATGATTTTCATCTAGACTTTTAAGAAGTTTCAATAATGACACCACAGAAAATATGAGCATGGGAGGGGAAGGAGAAGGAGGGATTTCCACTCCTGTTGTTCAGGGAAGATACAAGACTATTTTGTTGGTAATTGCTAGCTCCATGTTGGCAATTCATCCCTTTAAACAAATTCACACAAAAAAGAATTCCTTGGAACTGGGAAAGCCAAACATTGAACTAGTATTGCATTAAGAGTACAGATTGGGATTATGCAATCAGAACTAAATGATTACTGATCTATGGTGTTATTGGTTGTGATGGTATAAGTTAAATTGATATATATCACAAATTTTCTCTTCCCAGTGTTCATGAGTGCTGAGGTATGTGTGGATTCTCCCACTCTATCCTGCTACCTTGGACATGATGGGAAGAAACTCCAAATAATTGGTATATCTGCCTAGTTTACACCAGAGAGATGTATAGAGTGAATTGGAAGTGGTCTGGAAATGACTCTAGATTTGATGGAAAGGGTAATTCTAGGAAGAAATATCATCAGAGAGCTGGCAGAAAGAGGACAGTGAACTGGGATTTCATGTCAACTCAACTTAGTATTAGTGATTAAGACTCCTTCAAGGATGGGAGGAGATGGGTACTCTCTCTAGACTTGTTTAATTAAGGATCATTATCAACTCTTTGTGAACAATTGTTTTTAAGAGAGACAGATCAATGTGAATCATGGACCACAATGGAGAGAATGTTGGACCTAGAATCAGGAAGAATCATCTTCCTGAGGTCAAATTTGTCCAGTGCTTGGGACCCTGGACAAATCCTTTAACCTAGCCTTAGTTTCCTTATCTGTAAAATGAGCTGGAGAAAGAAATGGTGAATTACTCTAGTATCTTTCCCAAACGAACCCCAAATGGGGTCATGAAGAATCAGAAATGACTGACACAAAACAGCAAAACAGCAACAAGGAACAAATACTCCAAAGTACTTTATAACTTTGATCTTATTTGATCCTTGCAACAATACTGTAAAGTAGATACTATTATTATGAACCCCCCCCATCCATTTTACAGATGAGGAAAGTGAGGGAAACAGAGATTAAATGACTTGTCCAAGATCACACTGTCAATGTGTCTGAGTCTGGATAAGAATTCAGTTCTTGATTCCAGGCCAGCACTTCATCTACTGTACCACCTAGTTACTATCCCAGATGTAAGTGGGAATGGATTCATAAATACTTCAAGTATCTTTGACTTTAAATCCTATGAAAAATGAAATGGCTTTATTTAAAGACTTCTTTGATGTCTGGGCATAAAAGAAATAATTAGTGCAAGATGAAGTCCATAAAATTTAATTTGATATAATTTAATGTAAAAAGACATTGGTTTGTGCTGAAATTAAAACTATGAATGCTTCAACTCAAGATAATATGTTTGATATATCCCATATTCAGATTTCTGTGCATCATCTAAGAATTAAGAAATCAGGAAACTTTCACACTTGGAAGTAGGGTGGGAAGATAGAGCAACATAGCATAGTGAGTCTAAGGGCTGGGATGAACAATTTGAGCTTTGTTGGAGTTTATTTTAAAATATAGCTGGGGTAATACTGTCCAAGCTTCACTTTACTATCTTTGAAATGAGGCAAAAACTAGTTTGAATTATATATTTTCCCCTCACTTTCCACCTATTGGAGCTATCAAGAATAAAAATAAAGTAGTGGTTGAAAGGTTTATTTTTGTTTTCCTTTTCTTAGATAAAATACAATTAGGTAGCACAATAGATAGAATGCTGGCCCTGCAGTCAGGAAGATCTGAGTTCAAATCCAACTTCAGACACTTGCTAGCTAGCTGTGTGACCCTAGGCAAGCTACTCAATAATTGTCTGTGTCATTGTCCTCATCTGCAAAATGGGAATAATAAAGCATCTACCTCCCAGGGTTTTCGTGAGGATGAAATGAGATAATATTTGTAAAGATTTTGGCAAACCCTAAAATATTATATGGATAGCTTACATGGTACAGTGGATAAGAGAGTTGACCCTGGGTTGAAGGGAATCTGAGTTCAGATCAATGTTTAAATGACTTCAATAATTCTGCATAAAAGATGCCAATTATATTACTGTAGTTTTTGTTCTTATCTAGGAATCTGAAAAGCTTCCTCCATTCCCCAAAGAGCTCTTAATAACTCATTTATTCCACAGAAACATTCCCCATTAACTAGAAATATAGTGACAAAGAAATAGAGGCCCCTTTGACTCCTCACTTTCTGCATTCATTTGTATGGCTGGTCTCTCCATTCCCCCTAACAAAACTGCTCATTTTATATAGCTGATACAACACACTAAAGTTTTTATACAATGCATCGACTTTTTAATATTTCATTTATTTTCTCCTAATCTTGTCATTTCATGTGCTGCTTCAAGTGGTACAGGTCACAATTGATCTGCTGCCTTTTCATCCAGTATGTGACTCTTATCCACATCCTTTCATAAATCTCCATTGAAGATCTATACAACACACTAGAGGGCCTGCTCCAGATCCTTTAATTTTTCATGGATACCAACCACACATCCAAACTGTCCATCTGTAAATCCTCTTCTCACTATCTGCTTATTACTTCTGGTCACTATTGCTGTTCAATTGATGTCTGGCTCTTAGTGAACCTGTTTGGGGTTTTCTTGACAAAGATACTGGAGTGGTTTGCCATTTCCTTCTCCAGCTCATTTTACAGTAAAGGAAACTAAGGCAACAGGGTGAAATGATTTGCCTAGCATCTCATAACTAGTAAGTATCTGAGGTGAACTCAGGAAGATGAATATTCCTTACTCATATATCTATATCTATATATCTTAGCTATTTAAGCCACTTTTTTATTTATTTGTTTGTTGTTTTACAAAGCAATGAGGTTAAGGTCACGTTTCCACAGTCACACAGCTAGGTAATTATTAAGTGTCTGAGGTCAGATTTGAACTCAAGTCCTCCTGACTCCAAGACTAGTGCTCTATCCATTGCGTCACCTAGCTGCCCCTTTAAGCCACTTCTTGCATGCCAGTCATATTTGATCATGCCAACATACTTCCACCTTCCATGTGTCACCTTTGGGTCCCTTAGAGTATACTTAATATTTCTTCAAATGTAAAGTGGGGATTATAAAATGTGCACCATTTGTATCACAGACTTATCAGACAGAGTTCAGGGACACCACATGAGCAAGATACTTGTTGGCAATACAATGCTGTCAAAGAATATGAGCTTGCCATTATTAGTACTATTTTTAGTGTCTCGATTATCATGGTCTTCATTTGCCACAGGTGTCTATATTAAATTGAAAGCTATAGCACAGCAACAAGTTTATCAGCCTAATATAAACATTTGGGATTATCATCTGTAGAACACATCATCTGGAAAATGGCAGACGGCAATTTTGCTTGCTCACCACAAATCGAGTCTGGATTCCAGTCAGCCACTTTGAAGTGAAAATTCCAGCCTGCTTCTTATGCCTTATATGGCTGGCTTCCAGAAGCTCTTGGGGAGAGAGCTAAGCAAGTGTTTGCAAAGCCCTGGAGGATCCAATATGAAGTCCATTCCACTGTAGGAAAAGTACTATTTTTTCACCACACTTTGAATTCAAATGCTACTGTGGCCATTGGCAGCATCACTCATTTTCATTTGCTAATGGTTTTCCTGCACAGGATCATAGCTGATGACTTTATTTTTTAGGTTTTTGCAAGGCAAACGGGGTTAAGTGGCTTGCCTAAGGCCGCACAGCTAGGTAATTATTAAGTGTCTGAGACCGGATTTGAACCCAGGTACTCCTGACTCCAGGGCTGGTACTTTATCCATTATGCCACCTAGCCTCCCCTTGTGGCTGATGACTTTAAAAAGAATCTGACTGGCTATGGAAGCTTCATTGATGTTCTTCTTTTTCATATGCAGTTCTGGACTCTAATTCCTTTCTTCTCTGTCCCCTCCCCCCAATAAAACACCCAAGCTGAAGTGGTTGGGATGAAAAGAAGTAAGGAGGCCCCTTTCTAGAATCATAAGAATTTTAGAGCTGGAAAAGACCTTAGATGATGACCTTAGAAATGATCTCGTTCAATCCCTTTGACAGATAACATGAAAGCCTAGTGACTTGCCTGGGTTAGATAGTTAGCTGGCAGGGCCAAGCCCAGAACCCAGTTTGCCTTTTGCTCTGGCCAGTATTCTTCTCATTATTGTAAGCTGCCTCATTATTGTAAGCTGCCTCATGATTTGTAGGCTTTCATGATGCATTGGAGAAGTGCAAATTGCTTCAGGTTTTCTTTCTCTTCTCTTTCCCCAATTTTTCCTTCCCACTAAAGTCCTGTATGAAAAGTGCCTAGGGGTGAGGCTCAGAATCAGTATGAGGGAAACATTCCTCTTCTTTCACATCCCATTTAAATAATTGGATTAAGGGAATTACTGAATTTTGGGGATTTTTATGAATGCCTTAGAGAAGTAATCAATCAAAAATATTTAGTGCCTAATATATCAGTTGCTGTGGGGGATACTGTCAAAGTATAAAAGGAAGGAAACAAGTATTTATTATGTAACTGATACTGTATTTCAATCTTTACACATATTATACCTCTTTTGATCCTCACAATAATCCTTGGTAGGAGGTAGTATTATTATCAGCGCTTCACAGGTGAGAAAATTGAAGCAAACAAAGGCAGTGTGACTTGCCTAGGGTCACAAAGCTAGTAAGTGTCTGAGGTTAGACTTGAACTCAGGTCTTCCTGACTCCAGGCCCAGTTGTCTATCCTTTGGACCTGCTACCTGCCTGGTTGGTTCTGTTCCTCCCCTTCAGAAAGTCATGTTTTGGTTGAAGATTACTGTAATCCCTGTGACGGGGACTTGACATAATATCAAGGGCCTGAGTATTTTTTTTTAGGAAATTCCTCACAATTATGATAAATAGAGACATAAAATTAAGAGACTTACTATATGACACCACCCTGTGTTACTACTGACCTGGAAGCACACAATTTATATCGTTTAAAGAAGGGAAAAGTGCTTACTTATGGTAAGATATTAGATCTCATTAATGTGCCAGTGATGATCCATAGCCCTTCCCCAGATAACTGTGTGTTCACAGTCATTTCCTGAAGCTTTCCATAGCTCTCTCCTCTAATGTGGCTAGTCACAGCACTTGCTATTTCTACTCTCCCTTTTGCTTGGCATCCCTAAGGGCATTGCCAATCCCTCTGCCAAAGGAAAAGACTATTTGTCTCAGTTCACAGTGGGTGTGATTTGGAGCATCCTGTTATGGCAGCCAACACTGAGTTACATCATAGTGTCTCAATTCTCATATCTCCCTCAGTTTTTGCAGACTTCTGGCTTCACACAGAGTTCATTGAGCAGTAAAGAACATTCTGCCCACTTACCCATCTTCTCTCATCTTTGAAGGAGCCTTGGTCTCTGACACTTGGTTGGGTTGACATGAGATTTTAGTCCACTTACTTCTTTCTGTCAGCCTTCTGGTAATGTGTTTCTCACCAAAATTAGTCCTTCCATCAGGTCTAGAACCATTTCCAGAACATTTCCAATTATCTCTTCATAGCCTCTGGTGTAAACTAGACATAATTCATGAATTATTTGGAGTTCCTTCCCATTACTGTCCAAGGCGGCAGGTTTGAATAGAAAATCCAAATACCTCAGCATTGATGAACATTGGGATGAGCAAAATTGGCAGTCCTTGCAACATAAATAACTCACATTTCTGTAGTATTTTAAAAGTTTACAAAGTCCTTTGTTCATAAAGAGCATTATGAAATGGGTAGTATACACTTTGCTATCATCCCAGTTTTTCAGAAGAGACCTCTAGGCATTCCAATACTTTCATTTTACAGATGAAAATGAAGCTAAGAGAGGGACATTGAACATTTTAAGACCAAGTAGCTTCTCTCATTGTCTCCTCTCCCAGAAGGTTTTCTTAGTCCAACAACCAGGGCACATCACCCTTTCTCTAGTCCAGATCTCAAGATCCCCATCACAGACTTTTCCCCCATCGGAGTCTGGGCACCACATTCATGGGCATGACATTGATATTAGGTTGATTGTCTCCGCAGAGCAGAAAAGGGGAAATGTGACACCAGCCTTTCAAATAAACAGTGGCTGCAAATTGACCAAAATTTCGGCACTGACTTAAGTTTTTTTTTTTCTCCCTAAGTTACTAAGCCTCAGTGAGTAATAACAAGCAAAAATTATTTTAAAGGAGCCAGGCAAGAGGATAGAATATAACTCATCACCTTCTCTCTAACCACAACAAACAGCAACAATAGCAACAAACACCAGCTCAAAGGCAGATTCTGCTGACAGGGTGTCAGCAGTAGCATATACAAAGACAACCCCCAAGGATGTTGTGCTTTAAAAATACTGACATCAAAGGGAAGCGGCCCACCTTCCAGCTGCAAAGCTCAGTCTGGGCTCACAGGATTTCATCTCACTGCTGCCACCACCAGGACGCATTTGTTTCTCTGGAGATGAACTTAGACTTGACTTACTGTTCTTTTCAAACATGAGAGAGAAAATTGAGCATTTGTAACTGCAGAAGCTAAGAAATGACAGGAATTGTATGTTTTTCCCCATTGTTCTCAGACTGCTGTTTGGTGTAAAGGTCAGTAACAATAAAAATAATAATAATTTCTATTCCTTGCAAATAGCAGTAATGGGAAAAATGATGGTAACAATAACTTCTATTCCGCACAGGTAGCAGTAACAATCAAAATCATAACAGCTGCAATCATCCTGCTAGCTTAAAAAAATGACCACCAAAACCCTAAGTCTTACAAAAACTGATCATTGAAATTATATGTCATTAAGGTTCTTATTCGTCATGGATGGACAAAACTTAAATCCCCATACTACAAATACAGGCCTCAAAACATCTTGGAAATATCTCATGGGTTTTCTTTTTTTCTCTTAATTCTAATTTCTCATTACTGAAAATGACTAATCTGTAAACATATTAAACACAAATGTGTTTGTACAATATTCACCTGACTCTTTCCCACTGAGGGGAGGGGGTGGGAAGGGAGGATGGAAGGAAACTATGTAATTTAAAAACATGCACATGTATGTGGATGAAGGTTGAAAATCTTTCATAATATGCAATTGAAAAATAAAATAAAATACCAATTAAAAAAATTTTTAAATCTTGGAAAGTTCAACCCAGAAACCATATTGTTGCCTACATTTGAGCCACAAAAAAAAACTAAAGAATAATATATTTTTAATATATATTATTATAACAAATACTCAAAATTTCTAAGCTACATGGAATGAAAAACCCTCTAAATATAGAGACTAGCAGAAAAGATCAAAGTCTTGTGGGAATAGGAAGAGATCCCTGGAATCCCTGGAGACCTAAATATTATCCATACTGTGTCCACCAAACATGCTTTCAATGAACTTCCAAGGGGATGAGCTTACATTCTAATACTTTTGTGCAACTTCAAATAAACTATTGCATCCACTTGTACAATAGATTATAGAACAATAAATATTAAGGAATAACTGCAGGAGATCAAGTTTGTTCTAGAATCATTTCTATATAAATTCTATTGGGGAAAAGAGAACATAATAACTGCAATCACGTGTTTACATTTTTTATGATATTTTCAGATCTACAAAGTTCTTTCCTCAAAAGAATCCTGTGAGAAAACACTATACAATAGAACAAGAACTAGCAGTGGTGTCAGAGAACCTGAGTTCAAATCCAGATTTTACTATTTATTATGTGTGTGATCTTGGGCAAATTGATTAACCTCCATACACCTCAGTTTTCACATGTTAAATGATGGGATTAGAACAAATAGCCCCTGATATACAGATGAACAATTCTATTAAAGGTAGATAATGAAAATATTATTATACCCATTTTATAGATGAGGAAATTGAAGCTCAGGCTGGAAATAACAGAATTTTAACTAAATTAAGAGCTTGTTGGGAGAGTGACTTCCTATATTAATTGTATTTTATTGTTAAACCAAAGAGAGTTTTATATTCAAATCCTTGGACCATAGTTTGAAATTCTTCTTTTCTCAAAGCAAAAGACACAAGGGTTGTTTTGAAACTCTTCTCTTTTGTAACCCACCTCCCCAGCAGATCTGTATTATCTGTTTGCTTTTATTTCTCACCTTTGTCTATTTAGCTGCCAGCTTCCTGGGATGAAGCCTTCAAACTGAGCCCCTAGCTAGCTCCAGTGTAATGTTAGAATACAGATCTAATAAGAGAAATTCTATAGCCTGGCTGACACTCCAGATGTTGGTAAGGAAGGCTTGCCTTCAGAGACATTTTTGGATAGGCCAGGATGATAAGAGGAAGATCTCTCTTGGTGTTCACAATGACACCCAAGAGTATCTAGTGACAGACTGATGTAACACAGCCCCAACAAACAACATGAGGTGATTAGGAGATTTTCACAAAAGCTTTCTGATTGTTTAGACATAGCTTTCAAAAGCCACATGACTTAAGTTAGTTCCTGTCCAAAAGATTCTTTCTAAGCAATATTGACAAAATGCTACCTTTGGAGTGGGTGAAATTTTCACTTGGAAGATGTGTTTTAAGGGTTTCAGAAATTTTGAATTCTTAAACTATTGAGAAGGGGTGAGAGGATTGAGACTGTGTGCTTCTTTAGGATTAGGAAAGATATTTAAAAAAAAGGAAAAAAGAACATACCTGCAAATTATCTAGCATGATTCTCATTAGAGTCTGGTGACTGGGGTAGTAGATAGGATGAGGAAAACTTACCTCAAATTCTATCTCAGACACTTATAACCTGGGTAAATCTAAACAAGTTACTTAAAAAAATCTGGTTGCCTCAGTTTCCTCTTCTGTAAAAAAACAGGCATTTAGGTATCTAAGATCCCTTCCAGTTCTAAATCTATGATTCTAGAATCTTAGATCAAAGACTTTATTTTTTAATGTCAGGTTGAGGTAGAGACCAAGGCAACATCTTTCCTCCTCCCAAGGAATAGCTTTAATATGATGCTGAAGAAATCCTACTTCCAAGAAAGTTCAGACCTTTCAAAAGATCTTTTTCAAGGGATTAAAACCTAGTTAAGGGGTGGCTAGGTGGCGCAGTGAATAGAGCACAAGCCTTGGAGTCAGGAGTACCTGGGTTCAAATCCAACCACAGACATTTAATAATTACCTAGCCGTGTGGCCTTGGGCAAGCCACTTACATCCATTGCCTTGAAAAAAAAATCTAAAAAAAAAAACCTAGTTAAGGAAATTCATAATTCAACTTTTGCCTTCCCTAGCTGCCTTCCCCATCCTTTACCCCTTTCTTCCTCAATTACTTTGTATTTAATATATATATATATATATATATATATATGGATATATATATGTGGATAAATAAATACTATATATATAGTATTTATTTATCCACATATGCATTGTTTCTCCTTAATAGAATTTAAGTTCCTTAAAGAAATGAAAAATACAATTTTTTGTCATTGCATCACCACCAGCAGCAATTAATCAAAAACTACTTATTAAATTTAAATTTAATTGGGAGAATTGCTACTGTTCTGAGAATTAGTGATCTGCATTAGATCACAGGGCTCCTGTTCCTAATGATCAACTGTATCTCCCTACTTTCTTGAAGAACCAGTCTCTCTACTTCTTCCTTTCCCTAAGCACTCTGTCCTTATCAGCCTTACCTCTTCCTTATTACTGTTGACAGTACCATCAAACTCAAAACTTCTGCCCCCCCCCAATCTAGCCAGAGTTGGTTGATTTTGTTGATTTTGTAGCTTTCCATTTTGTAACTTTCTCCCATATACCACCTTCTTTCCTTTGACCCTTGTCACCACCATGGTGTACGTCATGATGTCTGGAATACTGCAATAGCCTGATGGTTGATTTTTCTGCCAAAAGTCTCTCCCCTCTCCAATCCATTCTCCACTCAGCTGTGGAACTGATATTCCTAAAGGGTGATCTGATCATGTCCTCTTCCCTTCTTATCTTCCCTACTTCCAACTCAATAAACTCTCTTGATTCCCTAAACCTCCAGAACCAGCTTTACAACACCCATTTGCCTTTTAATGTCATTCATAATCTACTCCTCTCTCCAACTTTCCAGGCTTCTTATACCTTCAACTCCCTCTCCTTTCTCCCTCCCCCAACTCCCACTACTCAATCAGTAGCTCTTGAGGTTCTTTGCACAAGATAGTGCATCTCTTGGCTCCAGGCATTTTCACTTACTTTCCAACATGCCTAGGATGCTTTCCTTCCTCAATTCCACATCCTGGCTTCTTTTAAGACAGTCTTAGCTAAAGTCCCACCTTCTATGGGAAACCTTTCCCCTCTTAATTCTACTGACTTTCTTTTGTATATTACTTCTAATTTGTCATATATATTATATATATTATATTTATTTGTTGAGGTCTTTTGTCTTCCTTTGTATTACAAGGACTTAGCACACTGCTCAGCACTTAGAGGATGCTTTTAAAAAATGCATATTGACTGGCCTCTCAATATGAACTAGCATCCCAGAAATATCAGAAGGAAGGGAATTAGAATCTTTTAAAGTTCATCAACTCCTGCCATAGCTACCTCCTTGAGTTAGGGCTCATGATCACTATGTGGAATTCATTCCAACTCTTGTCATTTTTTTGGAGGAATACCAAAAGGATGGTTAAGTTCAACCAATTAGAAAAAAGAAAGGGGGCAGCTAGATGGCATAGTGAATAAATCACCAGCCCTGGAGTCAGGAGTACCTGAATTCAAATCCGGCCTCACCTAGCCTCACCTTACCTAGCTGTGTGGCCTTGGGCAAGCCACTTAACCCCATTTGCCTTGCAAAAACCTAAAAAAAAAGGCAAAGATGATTTGAAGAAAATCAAAAGATATCAAAGCAGAAGCTGGAAATTTTCTTAACTGGTAGGACTCTGTATACAATCAGTTCTTGGGTTAGTTTTATGTGGGTTATTCACATGTTCTAGAAAACCTCTTTCTGGACCATTTCCAATCCAAGCTAGCAAGACAGTAACTATGAAATTACTCCTTCACCTCACACCTTAAAGTTATGAACATTAATCCTACATTTTTCACTTTGATTAATAGAATGAAACATAACAAGATTTGGTGATTCAGATGATCTCTTTCCTTCAATTACCCCCAGATAAGAGGATGCTCTGTGGGAAACCATATTTGACAATTCCCCCTTACATTGGCCTAGGAAAAGAGACAACACTGATCTTGAGTTTTGTAGATATTTTGTAGAAACTTGGGACAGTTAACCTGAACAATTTGCAAAATCTTAATTGCAGGAAACACTATAATTAGAAATGACCCAATATGAAATGGGCTTTTTCAAGGGGTGATGGATTAATACTTGTCAGGTATATTAAATTGAGGATTTCTTTTGGGTATGGCTTGAATTAAATGCCCCTGCTAGTCCCTCCCACCTCTCTAATTTTAGAATTCTCTTGGTCTAGCACTAAGGTATTGTTAAGGAAATTATTATAGACATGTGTTTCTTTAAGATAGCAGTGGGAAAGATTCCTAGATATTTTCTCAGTCATCTCAGAGATCAGCTAATCCAACTCGTCCCTCAACAAGAATCCTCTATAATATATTCCTGGTAAATGGTCAGCAAGTCTTATCTGCTTGAAGATCTCCATTGATACAAGATGGGGAGGAACATTCTCTCTGAAGGCAACCCATTCCATTCTTGAGCATCTCTAATTGTGAAGAAGTTTCTCTCTCTCTCTCTCTTTTCTCTCTCTCTCTCCTCTAAATCTTCCATCCTACACTTGCCCACTGGGGCCAAAGAGAAAAAGTGTAATTATCTTTTCAAATGATAGCCATTAAAATCTTGGAAGAAAGCTATCATGATACCTATCCCCACCCCCTTCCAATTTTCCCTATACTGTTGAGGCCATGACCATCTTCCCAATTTCCCAGGTTTTCAATCTAGGTCTCAAATATTGCTTAGATAAATGATCATCCCTAAAGATTGAAAAATTTTCAAAAGGAGAAATGCAAATGATTAACAATCACTTGAAAAAATGTTCAACCTTAAATAATCTGAGATATAAATAAAAACAGTTTTGAGGTACCATTTATCTATCTACTAGACAAATAAATAATCAAAAATAATTAAATTCAATCCTGCCAGGATTGTGGAGAAACAGATACACCATTTATTCATTGTTAGTAGTATCACAAATCTTTATAATTTTTTGGAAATCAATCTGGCAGAATACAGTAAACATTACAGAAATAATTATATCCTTTGAACCAAGGATTCCACTGCTGGAAATGTATCCTGAAAATGTTATTTAAAAAAAACTCACTCAAACAAAAAGATTGAACCTGTTAAAGCTTTATAGCAACTTTATTTGTAATTAGAAAAAAAAACAAATATTAAGCAAACCTTGAAGAAACCTAAACATCCAACATTAAAGGAATGATTAAACAAGTTGTCATAAACTTATATAATACAATATTATAATGTAATCAAGACCAGAAAGTATGAGGAATGTAGAATTATGAAAAGGTCTTTATGAAATAATGAAGCATATTATAGAGAATGTCATTGTCTTTGAAGTCAGGAAGACTTGAGTTCATATCCTGCTTCAGACACTTATTGACTGTAGACAAGTCATTTTGCCTCAGTTTCCTCATATGCAAGATGAGGTGGTTTGGTCTTTAAGTATCTTCCACCTCTGAATCTATGTTCCTAATTTTAAAAAACAAACAAACAAAAAATGAAAACAAAAACAGGAAAGAATGAATGACCCTATTTAAAAAAAAGAATTCTGATCATAACAGAGGAAGAGATTGAAAAGTTATATTTTATATATATTTTAAATTTTACATACTTATTTTATATTTACATGTATTAAATTTTAAATAGCCACTATGCCATTCAGTTATTCATTGATATCCTGTATATGAGTATTTTATGCATAGAACAGAGATAGGGTCTAAACTTGTGCTTTTATTGACAGATGGAACTCCCTGGTGAAGAAAGTCAGCACCTTCTCTGCAATTTAGAGTTTTAGAGATAGACTACTATTACTACAGAGAAAAAAAGAAGATTAAAATCATATTTGCTTACTTTGGCTCTACAATACTGGTTTTGGGGTGATTTCAAGTGAGTTACAACACTTCTGTCATAGTAATTACCTGTTTATAAAAGGGGAAGTAATGTCCTCTATGCTAAATAAATTCTTACCTCAGAAAAAACAAAACAAAACAGTTCTGATATATGGGAATATGTTTCTTTGCTATGTACAATATTTTCATGGTCTCTGGAACCAGGACTCTGCTATAGAATTGATGTGAATATTTAATTGAAGACAAAGAATAGGGACAGTGCAGTAAGCTAGAAAGATCAATTGATTTGGAGTCAAGAGATATGGTTTAATCCCAGGTCTGCTATTCATTTACCATGATAGATGGTTATAATGGAAAGAGTTATAAAGACATGGGTTCAAATCCCACCTTAGTCATTTACTAGGTGCATATAACTAATTATTGGGTATATAACTTGAGTATATAACTGATTATTTACACGTTGTCTCTTCAATTAAAATGTGATCTCTATGAGAATATGGGCTATAGTTATCCTTTCTCTCCCAAGTAGTATAAGCACTTTATAAATGCCTATGGACTGATTAACTTTGCCTTTCCCTGTCTTTGTTCATCTGTGAATCTGATGTTAAAAAGCATTTATCTCCCATGGTTGCACAGATAGAATGAAATAACATTTGTTAAATGCTATCTAAATATCAACGTCATCATCATCATCATCATCATCATCATCATCATCATCATCATCATCATCATATGGCTCTTAGTCAACTCAGAAGAGTAGGAAACTATATACCAAGTGGCCATCACTTGATGATATTCTCTAGGCAGTTCTCTAATACTCTAAGGGATTCATTGATACTCAATTGAAGTTATTGAAAGAGGTCTTTACCAGGAGCTCCCTAAACCAATGAGATCACAGGCCTAGTTAGAAAGAAAGAAAGAAACAAACAAACAAACAAGCAAACAAACAATCAAACAAACAAACCCATCACTCAGGATATATCAATATGGAACAAACTGATGAGGGTTACGAGATTTATAAGAACCAAGAATACTCTATCTATCAGATCTATGAAAAGGGGATAAATTTATGACCAAACAAGAATTAGAATACATTATAAAATGAATAATTCTGGCTATATTAAATTAAAAAGTTTTTTGCACCAATAAAATCAATGCTGCCCAAATAAAAAGGAAAGCAGAAAACTGGGAAACAATCTTCACAACTAAGAGTTCTGATAAAGGTCTCATTTCTAAAATATAAAGAGAATTGCACCAAATTTATAAGGTTACAGGTCATTCCCCACTTGATAAATGGTCAAAGGATACAAATAGAGAGTTTTCAAATTAAGAAATGAAAGCTATATATAATTATGAAAAAATGTTCCAAATCATTATTGATTTGAGAAATCAAAATTAAAACAACAATAAGGTATCACCTCACACCTATCAGATTTGCCAAGATGAGAAAGGAAAAATTGTGGGAGCATTGGGACATTGATACATTACTGGTGGAGTTGTGAATGGATCCAACCATTCTGGAGAGCAATATGAAACTATGCCCAAAGAACAATAAAACTGTTCATACCTTTTGACCCAGCAATTACAATTCTAGGTCTATATCCAGAAGAAATTATTTTTAAAAATGGGGAAAGTCCTACATGTTCCAAAATATTCATAGTAGCTCTTTTTGTAGTGGCAAAGAATTGGAAATTGAGGGGATGTCCATCAATTGGGGAAAGACTAAACAAGTTATGGTGCATAGATACTATGGAATATTATTGTTATATAAGAAACCATAAATTGTTGGATTCTAGAGAAGCATGGAATGATTTAGAAGATCTGAGTGAAGGGAACAGAACCAAGGGAACAACGTACACATTAATAACATTGAGATATGAAGCAGCTCCTCTCACCAGTTCAGACACCTAGAACAATGATATTAGACTGGTTATAGATAATGTTACCCTCATCCAGAGTAAGTAAAACAAAAGAAAAGAAAAAAAAGAAAAACCAACCCTTCAGAATCTGAGAAACACTTTATAAAAATTATTTCTTATGTATCCCTTTCTCTTAATCCAAATTCCTCATATCAAAAACGACTAATATGTAAACATGTTTATCCAAAACAGGTATGTACAATGCTAACAACTGCTTGTTGCTGAGGGGAGGGGGGGGTGGGAAGGGAGGGGGGGTGAAAATTTTGTAACATATTTGTAACATATTGATGAAAATAAATTAATTGATTAAAAAAAAAGATTTATAAGAGCAGGATCTTCCTGACCTTTTATTAAGCACCAGATTTGTGATTTCTTTGGTGTAAGGGACTTGAAGATAAGTAAATGCCGCTACACCAGAGCTGATCAGCATCTTTGCTGTAAGCCCAGAGTCCTAGACAGTCATATTGAACACAGAGTGATTTGCTTAGGGACACAAACCAGAAGGTATGAAAGGTGATACTTGAACCTGAGTCTTCCTGGCTTTATCATGGATGTGGTTCCCATGGCTCAGGGCAAATGCTTAGGTCTGATCTTTAGCAATAATAATAGCATAATTTCTGAATAATGAATGGTTTCCTAGTTTTATTTGTACTGCATTTATATTTCTGTCAGCCATGAAAAACCCAGGGCTGACTCTCATTCGTAAGTGTATGGCACTCATGGAAAGTGTACCATGGTGACTGGAGTGAACCTTTTCTTGATTTCCCCAGCTGTTATTGCCTCCCTACTGAAATTATCTTGCAGTTTCTCTGTATAAATTTGTATAAACTTATGAGTGCACATATTGTTGTTGCAATAGAATAGAAGTTTCCTGAGAAAAAGGGATTATTTCATTTTTGTCTTTTTATCCCTCATGGCTGGTACACAGTCAGTGATGAATAAATGTCTGTTGATTGACAGAGAGCTAGCCTCAGAGAAAATTCAAGTCTTGCCTCCGTGCATACGGTCTATGTGAGCTGGGAAAGCGACAATCTCTCAGTGTCCCAGACAGGTCTCTTAGACTAAACATTACTGAACACTGACTAGCCTATTTGCCTTGCTAGAGTGGGTTTCATCTCCCTGGATAAAATCACAGGCACAGACCAGAAACTGAACTTTTAACAGCTTATCCAAGTTATTGTTGCCTTCTATGTATGTCTGAGAAATATCCAGAATGAAAGACAGGAGGAAATTGCTTGGGTTTTTGGGTAAGGGGAGGCCAGAAATATTCAGTTCTGAAATCCAGTTTTCCTTCTTGCACTAGAGGCTCTAGCTGTAAGGTCAGTGGATCTATGAAAACAGGTGATCCTTGGGGACACAGCTGTTCATTTAAAAAAAAATGTGCCCGGTGTATAGTAGATGCTTCATAAATGCTTGTACATTGCTGGGAGGCAGATGGTACAGGGGAAAGTTTACTGGTTATGAGGAGTTCAAATCCTACCCTTAGTAGACAACTTGGGTGATCAAGAAACTCTGTAGAGTGTGTGTGCGTGTGTGGGGGGTGTGATGGTTTTTATTGAGTCTTTTGACCTCTTCACCTTCAGTATAAGTTCTTCAAATGCAAGGATTATTATTTCTATTTCTTTTAAAACAGGGATTCTTAACTGGGGTTCAGGGACCTCCTTCCCTTACCATCAAGATATCTGTTGTGAGAATTTAAGGGCTCCATTTATTGGATCAGGAACAAAATCACAACTTTATTTCAGGAGTCTGTGTATTTTATTCGTTTATATGCATTATTATTTATTTAATTAATTGTTTTAAATTTTAGGCAATGGGGTTAAGTGACTTGTCCAAGGCCACACAGCTAGGCAATTATTAAGTGTCTGAGGACAGATTTGAGCTCAGGTACTCCTGACTTCAGGGACAGTGCTCTATCCACTGTGCCACCTAGCCACCCCATTTATATACATTATTCTGAGAAGGGGCTTTAGACCTCATCAGATTGCCTTCGGAAGGAGATCCTGATTTATATAAAAGGATTAAAAACCTCTTTGATCTTTATATAGTAGAGGAGAGAAAGACGGAGGAAGGGGGGAGACAGACAGACAGACAGACAGACACGGGGGGAGGGAGGTACCTAGGGTATGGGAACTAGGAAAAATTCCAACCCTTGAATTTTTATTGAAAGAATATAGAGGGGGTGGCTAGGTGGCGCAGTGTATAAAGCACCGACCCTGGAGTCAGGAGTACCTGGGTTCAAATCTGGTCTCAGACTCTTAAGAATTACCTAGCTGTGTGGCCTTGGGCAAGCCACTTAAGCCCATTTGCCTTGCAAAAACCTAAAAACAAAAACAAAAAAAGAAAGAATATAGAAATGAAGTGAACATCAGCAGGAGTAGCCTGGATGGAGAAGAGAACTCCAAACTAGACAGTCTGAGATTCTTCATTCTCAGCTCTTTTTTAGTGCCAACTAGCATCTCTCTGCTCTCTAGCTTTCCCAGTTATCAACTCATTGGGATTTCTCTGAAATATAGGTTTCATGAACCCCATGAACACTGGCTGATCACTCAGCCACACCTAGGCTTCTACACACTGTAGTCACTCGGCACAGGCACCCCTAAAAAACCCAAGAGGCTCTTTATTTCCCTTATGTTTCACCTCCAATTTTCCCTGATGCTCTGGATTTTTGTCTCTGGATCTCACACAACATAACTCAGTTGCATCTCTCTGCCTTCTCAGCCCTACCCTCTAAGATTCAGGTGCCTGGGGATTTGTCCATGCTTCCTCATTTCTCATTGTCTCTGAGTTGTTTCATTTTTAGGGGAGGCTTGTAACAGGTTAACCTTTAAATGCATGAGCAAAAATGATCAGAGCTACAAAAATCTCTAAAAGGCATGTATCCACTAGAGGGCAAGAAAGTCAAAAGTCTAGTTCTCCTTATTAAGATGGAAGCTTCTCGAGGGGGTTGAGAAGAATATCAAATCAGAGGATTTCAGAGTTGGGATGGATTGTCTGAGCAGGAATTCTTCCCACACCTTTCTAGTGTTGTTTTCCTCTTGTTTTCTATGAGACCTTGTCATATGTGTTGGTCATGGCATCACCTTTCTGTTGACATGATCATCCTCGAGAATGAAGGACAAACATCATCATCATCATCATCATGAGACTTAAACCACCACAGATACTTCTTTACTAAGAGCTCCAGTGAAATGGACATCCAGGGCCCTCTTTAGGGAAATGCTGAGCTGCCCTCTTGCATCACTATCATCATACATTTGTCTTTTTAGAACTCCCAAGTGGAGAAGGTTGCCCCTCTGAAGTGACCAGCCCCCTACTCTGAAGTCATGAACATTTGTTAAGGGAATAATCAGATGTTCTGCATTTGACAAGGTGACTCTGAACTCCAGCTTCCTCTTCCTTTTGGTACAATCCTTAAATGTCTCTCCCTGTCACATTTTGTCTTTCATTAACTCATCTCTGTTTATTTCTCCTCTCCTCCTGTTTAACTATTATTTCCCTTTCTCTCCTTCCCCTTGTTCAAGAAATCATATTTACTTTAAAAATATTTTAAAATGTTCATGAAAAAGATTTCCACTTTCCAGATAAATCAAGCCAGTTGGTTTTGTCTGTTTTCATAGATCCTCTCTTCCCTAAGTATAAAAGTATTCAAAAAAATTACTCCCTTTTCAAATATATCCTTTTCTTCCCATTCACCAACAAGTTAAAATTTTTTTTAAGGAGGGGATAGTTTTTAAAAACCAAACCAATTAGGGCAGTTAGGTGGCACAGTGGAGAGAACATCAACCTTGGAGTCAGGAGGATCTGAGTTCAAATCTAACCTTAGACATTTAATATTTACTTAGCTGTGTGACCTTGGGCAAGTCACTTAATTCTATTGCTTTGCAAAAATCCAAAAAAAAAAAATCAAAATAACCCAACCCAACAAAACAAAAAACTAACCAACCCATCAACTAAATCTGATAGTATGTTATTCAATCATCATTTATTAAGCTCTTCCAAAAATTGTCAGGATCTAAAAAAAAAAAAACCTGGCTATACAAATAAGAAAAAGAAAGATATTTCCTGTCCTCAAGGAGCTTGCAATCTAATAGATAAAGAAATTGAAAAACAGAATAAGGCCCCTTGTGGGTATCCAGCACAGTGAAGCCAGATCAAGTAGGACTGCTGCTAGAGAATGGAGAGCTAAATAGGAAGTTCTGAAAGTTCAGCGCCCTCTTTCTAAAGGAAGGTTTTGGGAGGAATGTACTGTTTTGCCCTCCAACCCTCCAGTCAAAGGAGAGAGTCAACTAAGGAAGTTGAGAAGGTGTGGAATATCCAAAACTGAGTCAATCAACCTGATGACAAAATTTCAAGTGAACAGTTTATGCAGGATGGAAGAGCTGCTGATAGGGAATGGAGAGTATTTCACACGTTTGCAAAATGAAGGAAGAAGTTGCATTTTTGTCCTCTTTTCTTGGGACTAAGGATAGGTCTAAACCTAGAATTTCAATGGAACAGAGAACTCTGAAATGGGGAATCTTTCTTTACCAGCATAGTTCAGTATTTATTCTGCCATTTATAGTCTTACAGCATTGTCCAAAGCATTGATGGATTAAGTGACTTGTCCAGGGTCACCCAGCCTTGGGTTACAGTCAGGTCTTGAATTGGCCATCATAATTATATCATGTTCAAGTTTTATTTCATTGTTCTTTTCATTTAAATTATTAAAGCTATGTATCTTTATTTTTAGTTTGCTTTATCTTACTCTGCATCTTTTCATGCTACTCCATATTCATCATTTTCATTATTTCTTATGGCAGAGTAGGATTGCATTACATTCATTTATAACAATTTGTTTACCAATTCCCCATTAAATGTACATTAACTATGTTTCCTGTTCTTTGCTACTGTAAAAAATTTGACATGTATATAGAGATACAGATAAATATCTATCGTTGTATAGTTAGCATAAAGGATTATAGGTCTAGGTTTAAATAGACCCCAGAAGTCTAAATCCTTTATTTTTTCTTTCAAGTGGAGAAACTGAAGTTCAGAAAATTTGAGTGATCTTTCCTAGTCACATAAGTAGAGAATATGAGAAATAGGATTTGAACTAAAGTCTCCAGGGGGTACAAACTAGTACTCTTTCCACTGAATAGGAGACCTTTCTAGCTTTGATTTCTCAGATATATGCCTACAGTAGGATCTCTGGGTCAAAGGATATGGCAACTGTGATAACATTCTTAGTATAATCTCAAGTTGTTTTGCAAAGCTTTTCTGAATTCTCCATGTTCATCATTTCTTGCAGTACCATAGTATTCCTTTATATTCCTATATCACTGTTGCTTCATCAACTCCCTTATCAATAGGCATTGAGTTTGTTTCTGGTTCTTTGCCATTATGAAAAAGAGCTCCTATGAAATATTTGGTATATAAAGCATATATATTTACTTTCTGGTATTATCCACCTTTCTTAAGGAGGGGACCTCAAATTTGTGACCCATTCTTCCATCTCCATTTCAGTGAGGATCACCTGGGAAAACTAGAATAATTCTCCTGGTTCATGCCCTACTCAAGCAACCCTGACCAGATGGTCACTTGGCAGGAGGCACCCAGGCTGCAGAACAGCCACTGCTAAGGAAGATCAATTTGTTATCCCATTGTCATCCCCACTCTCATTAAGCTCTTGGCAGCAGGGCCTCCCTTATAAACAGGGATAAATGCTCTTGGGTATAAACCAAATGGTTTTGTTTATGATAAATAACACTGGTTTTTATGGCTGAGCATTTGTTCAGGAATAACAACTCAAAGAAAGAAGAGTAAAAATTCATCTACTGCAAGCCAGAAGTAGCTTGAGAGAGTGGTAGCCTAAGGTTCATAGAATATCAGTTCTGGGGTATATCAAGAGATGATGATAATGATGATGATGACGATGGCGATGATGATGATGATGACTATAGCTAGCATTTGTATAGCACTTTAGGGTTTGCAAAACATTTTACAAATATCTCATTTTATCCTTATAACAAATCTGAGAAATATGTGCTATTACTATCTTTATTTTACAGATGAGGAAACTGAGGTAGCCTGAGGTTAGGAGATCATCTAGTTTAATTTCATCATTTTAATGATACAGACACTAAGGCACAGTCTTTTTCCTCTTTCCCTCTATATCAAAATAGTCAACAAGTCTGAGCTCCACAAACAAACTTAAATTTGTACTCCATTCCATTCACTAGTGCACTTTCCCTCCCATTAGGATATTTTAACTTCTAAATGGATTATTTTATGGAGTCTTTGTTCTTGCTCCTTACCTCTTGCTCTCTGCCCCTCCTATTCTCTTTATACAATCTGATTACATCCACCCAATGCACAGCTCTGGACATGCCATTTTCCTGCTCAAAATTCTTTAATAGTTTCTTTGTTGTCTTCCAAATAAAATCCAAATGTCTTAGACTACCATTTAAGGATCTCCACTATCTGACATCAACTTACCTATCTGTTGTTTCTTTAAATTCTGAACTTAACAAATATCATATAAAATGAATCTTTCTATATATAAAGTAGAACAGAAAACAAGGATTGTATATGAAATTGTGATTCGCTATTTGTTCAGCTTGCTTTTCCTTTTAAGTGTATGATAAATCCAATATCTAAGTTTCAAAAACTGATTTGTATTTCTTTCTTTTTTCCTATTTTTTTTTTTGCTTTTTTGCAAGTCAATGGGGTTAAATGACTTGTCCAAGATCACCTAACCAGGTAATTACTAAGTGCCTGAGGTTAGATTTAAACTCAGGTCCTCCTGACTCCAGGGCTGACTCTATCCACTGCACCACCTAGCTGCCCCCTGCATTTCTTTCTAACTTTCTGTTTTGCTCTATGAATTTAAAAAAGATGTTTCAGTGGCTTCTCTTTCTCTCACATTTTTTTTTCATTAACCTCATCTTCTCCCATCTAATCCTGGCCCAATTGAAAAAAAAAAAGAAAAACCAACTACCTACAAGAAAAATGATAAATATACCTAATCAAACAAAACAAATTCTCACATTGATAGGGATTGAAACTGCATGTCTCCTGCACTTTGAATCTCTGATCTTTCTGTCAAGAATTTAGTAGAATGATTCATTGATACTCTGAAATCACACCTGGTTATTGCATTGATTAGAATTCTTAAGTGTCTCAGAATTCTTGTTTTTCTTCATGATGTTGTCATACAAAACCTACTCCTAGCTCAACTCATTTTACTCTGTATCAGTTCATAAAAATCTTCCTAGATTTCTCTGAAATTTCCTCTTCAGCATTTCTTAGGGTGTATAATATTCCATTTTTAATCATATACCATAATATGTTCAAACATTTCTCAGTTGATAGGAATCCCCTGATTTCCAGTTCTTTGCTGGAACTGGAAAGAACTACTATAAATTTTTGGTGTTTATGGATCTTTTCCTTCCTTTCTTTGATCTCTTTGAGGGTATAGAGGCTTGTCTTCTTCTTTTCCTGTGCCAGCTAAATTCAGCTACTGAACATTTCAAGAAAATTGCCATTAGATTTCCTGCTTTTTTAACTTTATTCAGATTGTTTTTTTCCACTTGGAATGCCTTTCTCTCTTATTTTTCCAACCCAATCTCTGTAACAATTCTATCTCCACCTTTCTCAAATGTATCCTCTATCTTTCAAGGTCCTAGTCAAATACTACTAATTTTTCCCCCATGAAACTTTCCTAGATTCTATCACATGAAGTCATGGATCAGTTCTCAGTTCTGTCACCAGCAATTGGTTTTAAATGTCTCTCTTGATTCCACTGGCAAAGTGAAGCAAAAAATGATCTCTGGAGAAAAGGATAGATATATCATCCTTCAGTCTCAATGAGTGCTTACTGATTCATGTAGCTCTATATTATGCCTCCAGGATAAAAGTTAGTCCTCAAGGGGCTAATAGTTTAATGGAGATTATTACATAACAAGATAATTATTATGTTGACACATGGGCATTCCTCACAAATGAACACTATGGGAGTTCAGAGGAATGAAAGACCCTCCTGCATGGTCTGGTGGTGACTGGTGAAATCTGTTTTGTTTCTGCCTTCATATCACCAGTGCTTTTTACATAGTAGGTAATTAAGAAATATTTGCTATACTGTATTGAATCTCATTGTATTTAAAAGTCAAGTCTTTTGTTTATCTTATCATGTTATTTTTTTTTACTTTTTTCTTTCCACAATTCATTAAGTATTCATTTTTAATTAAATAATCCACAGGACCAAACATTTCATTTAGTAGGAGAAAAATAAGGAAACGAAATAAACGATAACAACCAAACATTATTGGCTTCCTAGATGAAAGGGGGGGGGGAGTTTTTTGAGGACTGAAGTTACAGTCAACGGCTTAATTGTTAAAAATTGCACATTATATTCCTCATCTAATATTGACATGGCCTGAGCTATTAAATGTATTCACATTAGCCTGCAAATTTCAACTCACTATTTCCTGGAGAAAAATAAAATTAAGTAATTGCTTTTGCTTGAATTTACAAGTAGCAAATCCATCCACAATTTAGGAAGTTCTACCTTAATGTTGCAGATAGACACATGAAATCTGATGGTCATTTTAGTGCCATAGTTATTTTCACTCTCATTAAGATCTTGGCAGCAGGGTCACCATTAAAAACAGGGGCTAGTGCTCTTGGGTATCAACCTAATGGTTTTGCTTATGATAAATAAACCTGGTTGTTTTCTTTTCATCAGAAACAAAAGACAGGCCCCACTTCTTACCCTAGTCTTCCTTGCCTGTGGTGAAGCTAATCTCCCTCATCTCTCAATAGAGCATTATCAGCCTGAGGGAGGAAATGATATTTCTCTGGTGCCAAGAGCCCCTAAGTCTAGAAGAGAAAACTCTTTAGACCTCAGCAGGCTTCTGGGTAGAATTTTTAAATTATTTTAAAACCCAACAGTTTGGACTCATACTTAGTCCATCAAATTAGATACTCCATATTTTTATGATAAATTATTCTTTTATGCTTTAAACCCAAACTATAAAAATCATGGTGATGGTTGGTACAGACCAAGAATTTTTTGGAATTTATTACCAGAAATAGGAATTAAACCTGTGATTTCATTGATAAAAAGAATCCCAGGCAGAGCAATTCTTTCCCCACTGGAAGTTGCTGCCTTTTCTCCATAGAATTTTTTTTTATAAATTCAATTTTATTTTATTAACAATTCTGTATTATCTCCCTTTCTTCACTCCTTCTTGCTTTAAGAAAAACAAAACCTGATATAGATACATAGTCAAACAAAACAAATTCCTGCATGTCATTTCCCCCAAACCTCCCCAAAAACCTCAGTCTTGAGTCCATCACCTTTCTTATCTGAGATACATGTTATGTTTCATCATGAGTCCTCAGGAATTGTGATTGGTCATTGCTTAACATACAGTCAAAAAATTGCCCAGAGCAATGGTGTCAAACCCAGATAGAAATGGAGACTCTCTAATTCATCCATCTGGTCAGCTAGGTGGCAAAGTAGATCGAGTGCTGAGTTGGAGTAAGGAAAGCCCAAGTTCAAATATGAACTCAGACACTTGCTGTGTGTGACCCTGGGCAAGTCATTTAACCATTTGCCTTAGTTTTTTCATCTGCAAATGAACTGAAGAAGGAAATAGCAAATCATTCCAGTATTTTTGCCAAGAAATCCCCAAATGGGACCCAAAGAGTTGTATGACTAAATAGCAATAACAACAGTCCTTCCATAACATTCCTGCAGGCAGTATGTATATTTTAAAATATCTTATTATATTTTTATTTATTCAGTTAAATGCTTTCCAATTACATTTAGAACTGGTTCTGGCAGGATACTGGGGTCGCATTAGCTCTTAGCCCTGTGTTTCACACCTCTGACCTAGACCACTGAGCAATTAAGTGACATGCCTGAAGTCTTTGAACTGCTATCGTGCCAGAGAGATTCCTGGAAACCAAGAATTCCTGACTTCTAAGTCATCTCTATCTACTGCGCCACACTGTAGTAGATGAGAAAACTATGACTCAAGTCAGGAATATCACTGGTAAGGAAGAAAAAAAAAATACCTGTTTTCTACATAGGACACAAAATCAAGACCATAGTGGAAAACTTTGCAGATAGATACATTTGCTCAGATAGAATACTGACATCTAACCTTGAGTGGACCCATTGCAGTCCTCAAATGTATATTCACTTATGTAAGTGAATATGCTGAGATTGAAGAGATGGTATAATTCAGTGCAAAATTTCCTAGATTTTGAACCAGAAGACTTAGATCCAAATACCACCTCTGCCAATTACCAGCTCTGTGATCTCGGGCAAGTTGGAAAACCTGTATCTGGCTCAGTATCCTTAGTTGTTAAATGAGATGATGATGACGACATATTTATAGTTCATGTGGTAGCAAAAACCTGGAAACCAAGTGTCTTAACTGTGTCAACTGTCTGAACAATTGCTGAATGTGAATATAATGGAGTATTCTGTAGTGTTAACAGTGGTAAATATGAGGAATTCAGAGAAACTTGGGGAGATATTGTGAACTGATGCAGAATGGGGTAAACAGAACCAGGAGAACAATATCCAATATGACTGTGTGTCATATGTTATTGACTACATGCGAATGATTATACTTAAGTGAAAAATAAAACACCAAAATGAAGCTAAATGTTGAATAATCATGCTAATTAATTTTGACTCCAGAGAAGAGATGAAGAAGCAATTCTTGTCATTTTGTCAGATAAATGAAGGAGTGTGAGTGTGCAATGTAGAGTACACTATCACACTGCAGTCACTGGGTAGGCAGATTTATTTCACTTTTTCCTTGTTGAAAGGAAGGGTTTGTTTTCTGGGTTGGGGTAAATTATATATGGAAAGAACTGTAATATACAAACAAAAATAACCAATACAACATTTTGAAATGAAAGGATTGGAATAGATGACTTTTAAGGTCCCCTCAATGAAGCCCACTACAAAATGGGTAACAAAAGTTATTCAAGAAAGTCAAGAATGTTACCTGGAAAATAGCTGTTAGAGTAACTTGGAGGACATAATTCTGTATTTATATATACATATGTCAAGAGATTTAAAATATTGCCCTAAACACTACCCTAATAATTGTAAATATTCCCTTTGTGTATAGTCACATCAAAAAGCCCAGAACTAAATGAGGACATTATGATTCTCTCTTTTCCATTAACTCCTGCTACCTTGGTTACATAGTTGTGGGACCTTGGCATATTTTTATTAAATCTCCCCAGAATGTACTTCTCTCAGAATCACAGGCCAGAGCCAGTGCAAATGTGAAGCACTCAATTCTGTTGAAAATCATCTATATTCAGTTACTCTTGGGAAAAATGAATAAGGTTGCAATGGTTATTTTATTACATTGACCTTTGATCTGATGCTGAATTTCCTTGGCAGGAATTATGAGACCATAAGTGTCTCCTTGAGCCTGAGAGTTTCCCCTCTTCTGTCTATTATAGTTTCTCCAACCTTACAAATTGATAGATGTAAATGTGAGACTTAATACAATGTCAACCTCAGGACAATAACTGTGTTATATGAAAAGAAGGATTTAAGGGAGAAAAATGGTTCTTTAATAATGAAAAAAAAGGAGATAATATAGATGAGAGGAAATCATTTCTGGCTTGTGACCAGGGGGTCCATCTATAGTTTTTTAAAGGGACTAGGAATATGTAATAATAATAATAATAATTAATGATCATGATATATGTGTATATATATATATATATATATATAATTTGTATAGGATTTTAAGGTTTACAAAGATCTTTTCATGTTCTCTCATTTGATACTGAGAGGAATATTCCCTTTTACAGATGAGGAAACCAGAGGAATTTTTTTTTGCTCTAATAATTTATCATTCCTGAAGGATGAGTATGTGTGAGTGTGCATATAATAACAATTTAGAGCTAAATTTCCAAATTTCTCAGTTTAGACTTTGGAAATGCCCAAAGCAACTGTTATCTAATGGGTAAGTGTGGATGCCTTAGCTGCTGCATCAGATCCTTTTTGGAGTTTGGGTTTAACACCTGTCCTTGCCTTGAATCCACTGCCATAAATGGAGGTCACTCCATCCTGTGACACCGAAATGTCTAAGAAAGCAAAAATGTCAGCCTTCTGTGACCATTGACTGTCAGTCAGGTAGACACCAAGATCTCTGCCTCTTCAATGATCTATTTTTTGGAATCCTTCTTTGGGCCTGGGTTTGGTGAATTTATCACCTCCATACTTAATGCTATATGTAATACCTAATATAATACCTAAACTGATGTACACCACCAGATCTATCTGGGAAATATAGACTTCCAAGTGTGGAGACAGAACCAATACTACCCCAAACCTATCCTTAGCATTGGGAAAAAAAACCAGAAGCTCCCTGCCCTCTTTAATCACCCAATACCAGAATATCACTGTATCTAATGCTTAGATCTCTGTTCCTGTGTGTAATAATCTCTTCCTTTTCGTCATCATTAGCTCAATTTCCTTTAAGAAATAGGTTTGGAAGTTCAGCTGTCATGGTGCTCTTTACACTGCCTACCTCCCAAGCATCCGGAGAGAGGGGAGGCATCCCTACCTCCCTTCTCCAGTTCTGGCTGCTCTTTTTCCTTTAGTCCCAAATATATTGGTCCAGAAAGATGAGCACAGATACTTCTTGCTCCTCGGCCACTTCCAGACCCTGTCTTTGGCTGTCATTATTCAAGCAACCTTTCCTTTAGTCTCATTCTATTTAGCCATCAATCAGTCAAGATTTCTTTAGTATCTACTATGTGCTTATTATCACTATGCTGGTTAACTGTCATATTCCTTACAGCTGTATCCACCAGCATTTCAAACCTATCATGCCCAAAATAGAACAAAAAAGAGGCAAAAGAGGCTTTTGCTCTCAAGGAGCTTACAATCTAATGGGAGAGACAACACACAGGTATTACACTTGTCTTTGCATTATCACCAATTAACCTCCAGATAATTTGTCCTCCATTCTTACTTCAGTCCTTACTTTGACACTCAGGGATTTCAATATGCACAATGATTTTTCTCTGGGTACCCTTATATCTTGGTGAGGTGGAAGAGCACCAGACTGGTAGTCAGAGGACCTGGGTTCAAATCCTGCTTCTCTTATACTTACTGCTTGTGTGATATGAGGCAATCCATTTAACCTCCCAGACACTCAGTTTCCTTATCTGTAATATGAGTGAGCTACATTTAATGACTTTTGAAGTCCCTCCATGATCTACATCTATAGTCCTATGACACCAGTTTCTTCAGCTCTTAGAATTTGTTTCTCAGCTATTCACATCATTTTCATGCCTTAAAATGCATTATTGTCCTTAATGAGATACCACCTTATATAACTTCTCTGTCTCTGTCTCTCTCTGTCTCTCCTCTTTCTTCTCTTTCTCTGTCTCTGGCTTCTCTCCCTTCTCTCTTCTCTCTCTCTGTCACTCTCTCTGTCTCTTTCTTCTCTACTCCTCCCACCTTGGTAATAACCTGTTCTCCAATTTTCTTTGATTCCTATATTTGCCTCCTGTTTTTCATAATCTTTAAGAGGCATCATAATAATGCAATGAATAGAGCACTAGTCTTGGAGTCAGGAGGACAGGAGTCTGACCTCAGACTACTGACATTCACTAGCTGTGTAACCTTGAGCAACTCACTTAACTCTAACTGTCTCTCATTCAGGGTCATCTCCAGTTGTCCTGATTCACATGTGGCACTGGACCCAAAAGACTCTGGAGAAGAAAGCGAGGCTGGTGACTTAGCACAGCTCCCCCCCCCCCTCAAATCCAATTCATGTGCCTGTCATGGCAATACCTCCCTGATGTCATGGTCTTATTCAAAAATGAAAGATAAATATTGTCAGTCCAGCATCTCTGCTGCGGATTCAGCTTACTTTCCTAATCTCAGTACAATAATTGACTCTACTTCGCTCTTGAATTCTTTACCACCTTGTTCTAATGCCACACACTACTTGCTACACTTTATACTAAAGCTATCCTTCCTTTTACTTTTTTTTTATTTTTGCAAGGCAATGGGGTTAAACAACTTGCCCAAAGTCACATAGGCAATTATTAAATATCTGAGGTCGAATTTGAACTCAGGTCCTCCCAACTCCAGGTGCATTGTGCCACCTAGCTGCCCCCCTTCCATTTACATTTTTTTTTAGGTTTTTGCAAGGCAGTGGGGTTAAATGGCTTGCCCAAGGCCACACAGCTAGGTAATTATTAAGTGTCTGAGGCTGGATTCGAACTCAGGTACTCCTGACTCCAGGGCCAGTGCTCTATCCACTGCACCACCTAGCCACCCCTCCATTTACTTTTAATACGTCTAACTTTAATACTTCTACTGAATGATGATGGGAGGAGTTACAAAACTTTCTGACTGGGTCTACTTCAAATTTCTTTTTTCTCATTTCAAGAGTCAGCCAATAACCATTTTTATTAAGCACCTATTATATCCCGGCCACTTGAAGAGACAACTATGAAAAAGAAGATGGTCCCAGCCCTCACTGATACCAAGCAATCTTTTGATTCACTATCATACTCCCTGAAGTTGCATCCAACAGCATTTCAAACCTATCATGTACAAAATATAATTCATTATCTTTCCCATTTTTCCTGCTCTTTCTCAAAACTTCCTTATTTCTACAGAGGATACCTACTTTATCCTAGAGGTTAGCTATTTCAAAGTCATTCTCTTTCCCTACCCCTCACATCCAATGAGTTTTCAATTCCTGTCAATTCATATCTACATCTCTTACATCTCCTTTTCTCTTCACTAATATTGCTACTGCCCCAGATCATCCTTCATCACTTTAGGACAATAGCAATACTTTTTTTTTTGGCAAGGCAATGGGGTTAAGTGACTTGCCCAAGGTCACACAGCTAGGTAATTATAACAATACTTTTCTAACTAGTCTCCATGTCTTCAGAATCCTGGTTTCTAACCTCTTCTCTAAATAGCAACCAAAATCATCATTTTAAGGCATGTCTGACCATGTCACACTCTTACTCTAAATATTTTAGTGATTCCCTATTGCTTCTAGGATTAGATACAAATTCTTCCATGTAGTATTTAAGACACTACAACCGGCTATATATTTTTTAGACTTATTTAATAGTATTCTCCTTAACGAATTCAGTTCCATCTGAACTAGCCTATTAGTTCTTCACACCTTTATCTCTTTCCCATGGACCCAGGAATGCCCCTTTACCTCCTCACCTTAGAATCCTAAATTTTCTTAAGACTCAGCTCAGCAACATTGTGAGATGATCAAATATGATGGATGCAGTTCCTCTCCACAGCTGAGTGACCAAGAACAATCCTGAGAAACTTATTATGGAAAATGCCCTCCATGTCCAGAGAGAAAACTGTGGAGTGGAATGCAGAGCAAAGTCTAGTTTGTTAACTTTTTATAAATTCCTTTATGCTGCTTCTTTTTTTCTCATGGTTCTCCCCTCCCCCTATAGTTCTAATTCCTCTTTCACAACATGTCTAATATGGAAATATATTAAACGTGATTGTACATATACAACTTTTACTAGATTGCTGGCTGCCATAGGGAGGGATGGTAGAAAACTGGGGAATTGAAGTTTGCAAAAAGATGAATGTTGAAAACTATCTTTGCATATAATTGGAAAAAAAATAAAAGTTTTGTTGATAAAAAAAATAAATTTTAAAAAAATAGAGAAAAAAGACTCCGTTCAAGTCCCACTGCCCCTCTCTCACCCCTAATGGAAACTCTGTGAGGGTAGTGGTGGTTTTAGTTTTGTCATATCCTCAATCTGCAATTAAATGCCTTGTATAGAGTATGCCCTTAATAAATATTTGTTGAGTTGAATCACTACTTTTTTTCCCTCGCATGCCTTCCAATCTCATCCTTAGCAGGCTTCTGGGCTCCCTTTTGAAGTATGCGCAGCTGAGCAGTTTGATCTCATCCTGAGTACATTACCACCCCCATGTAGTCATATACATGACTGCATCAATTAATTACTCTCTTCCCACATCAGAGCTGCGGGAATGTCTGGGTCTTCACAAAATCTGAAGGAATGTCTAAAAAATACATAATTCTGTTTCTAATTCCTGGGGAGATACGGTCTGAAAAATCAAAACCTATCAATATTCACTGTAGATCACTGTTGAAGAACTCTCTTCCAGCTAAGGGTTAGCTGAAATCATCACCATAATAAAAAAATTGACATTCAGTTAGCATGATCACTGGAAGCACTCAGAGCACTTTGCATATATTATATCATTTTAACTTTACAGCAGCTCTATGAAGGAGATATTCCATTTTTATAGGAAACTGATCTCTATGTGACTTGCTCTTAGCTACCCAGCTAGGAAGTGGTAGAATCTGTTCTCCATTGCTCCAAATCCAGAACTCTCCACTAAAGCTAATGCTCTTTGTTGGTAAGGTATGAGGGGGTTGATACAGAGTTAGTATATGTGTACACATATTAATGTATGCTTACCTCTAATAATAGATATCAAATTATTCTACCAAAAAATTAAATAAGTTAGCAAGATGGCATAAAGTTAGATGGGCTAGTATAAAAGGGTATTGTTGCTATTAGTTTTAGACAGATCCAATCTTTATAGGCCCATTTGGGACTTACTTGACCAAGATACTAGAGTGATTTTCCATTTCTTTCTCTGGTTCATCTTAGAGATGGGGAAACTGAGACAAACAGTGTTAGTGACTTCCCCAAAGTGATGAATCTTCCTGACTTGAGCTTCAAAATGCTATCTACTATGCCACCTAGCTGCCCCAAATAGGGTATACCTCTTCTTAAAAGAGTAAAAGAGGGGTAACTAGGTGGTGCAATGGATAGAGAACTGGGGCTGGAATCAGGAGGACCCGAGTTCAAATTCATCCTCAGACATTTATTAATTACCTAGCTGTATGACCTAGCCATATGCAAATCACCTAACCCCATTGTCTTGTAATAGTAAAGAAAAAAAATGAAAGAGTAAAAGAGATGGCAGTTTTCCATGCATATTGGATTTTCTTCCCATCCATTTAGTATTTCAAGCAAATGATTATTGGGATAAGCTATTGAGTTATTAACTATAGTATGTACAATTACTAGTAGTATTTAATAACTTCTGCATCTTTGACATTCAATATTAATTTTCACAATAGCTGAAGTAGGAAAGATCCTGGATGCTCTAATCAATGTAATAAACACTTATCTAATGCCACCAATGTGTTTAAGGCACAAATGGTAAGCATTAGGGATATGAAGACAAAAATGAAATAGATGGTACTCTGAAGAAACTTCCATTTTCCTGAAGGGTTAGAAAAGTACACAAAAAATCCAACAAAAAGCAATAATTGGAGAATAAGGAAGTTTGGGTTGTAGTCTGGTGTTTGCCACAGACTAGCAATGGAGTAAAGAGAAATTATATATATATATATATATATATATATATATATATATATATATATATATATGTGTACAGAGAGAGAGAGAGAGAGAACTAAGCTTTCTAGGTTCCTAACTAACTCTGTTACCTATAGGATCTTGGACAACTCAGAGTCTAAATTGCAAAAGAAGGGGATGGGAGCCTGGATTAGATTATCTTCAAGGTCCCTTTCAGTTCCTTTAAAACTATGACCCTATGATCCTAGCTATGTGACCTTGAACATATCACTTAATTTTCTAGGTCTCAGTTTCCTTATCTATATTACAAAGATAACATGAAAGTCTTCAAAGTACCTTCCAGCTCTGAGACATGTTTCAATATTCCAGCTCCTTTCCAGTCTAGTCCCATTTGGTTTCAGTCAGTTCTGGAACCAGCTCTGTTCTTCATCCTTCCTATTATCATTTATGTATACATTTTTGCATGGCAGAAAGCACATCTTCTCAAAAGTTTTGATTGATTTTGGGGTTCCTTTAGCCTGACTGAAGCTGGGAGTACTGACCTATAATTAGATCCAGATGGGTAGACAGGAATTTCTTCAACATGTGAAGCAGGCATTTGGTGGACATGGGACTGGTGATATGGTAATCCCTTTTGGGGCTCTTGTCTGGGTCAGATGACTCAAGATGTTGGGAACAGAGCTATGAACCATTTGGGAAGCTGTAGTATGAAACAATGGGCTTGTAGAAGAGCTTAAGAAAAACTAAGACATGCTGTTCCATCACAGGTAGGTGAGTGACCTCATTGAATAAAAAAGTCATAAGAGCATGGGGAAAAGAAAGATGACTTAAAAACTTTGGGGACAGCTAGGTAGCACAGTGGATAAAGTACCAGCCCTGGAGTCAGGAGGACCTGAGTTCAAATCTGACCTCAGACACTTAATAACTACCTAGCTGTGTGACCTTGGGCAAGTCACTTAACCCCATTGCCTTGTAAAATCAACAAAAAAGAAACTTATGCTGACAAAAAAAGAGAGGTACATTAGCTGAATGCCAATAACCAGAAGAAAGGAAAGTCTAAGGTTTACCTTGAACAGAGTTCAGGATGAGGTTGTTTGACTTGGCAGGTCATGTGACTGAGGAAAACCTGTATTCTCTTGGAAAGTACATGGAGTTGAGCATTAGGAGATCAAGATGCAATCCCAGCTCTGCTACAAATTTATTTTTGACTTTAGGCAAGTCATTTCACCTTTGAATTCCTCACTTTCCCTAAAATCTGAGACTTAGATTGGATCAATAGTTGCCTACCTTTACAGACTTCTGTGGGCCATTCTTAATCAATAGGTAATATTCTTAACTTGCTAGTGTTCTGTGCAGTGAACAAGTCCATTTGATTATCAGCCACATTTTCCATGAGGCACTAATCTCTAAGAACTCGACTTGATTGCATATGGTTTGAGGTTTTGAATGACCATTAGATGCTGCGTCATGTTATAAGGTATGTCAGGACAGAAATGAATAAAGGGGAAAGCAGAAGCTGAGTAAGAAGTGAGCTCCAAGTCATAGTGCTAACAAACCCAATCCAAAAAGCAACAGGGCACAGAAGAAAAAAATTGGATAGAAATTGGATAGTTTTCAGTTATAATGATTAGAGGTCTAGTTAAATGGAAAGATTTTAGCAACATTCCAAAGGCTAAATAGGCAGGAGTTCCCAAATTTGAGCAGGTGGGCAACAGGGACTCAGAAACAAATTGAAAATAGTCCTTGTCCTCGAGTTGCCATGGATAGGCTTAATCAACATCTATTGACTGAACTACAAAGAGGCTATGAGTCTGAAGAACTCTAGGAACCACCCTAGTCTACCAGTTGTATATAAAGACTATGGAGAATTGTAGTCAGTAGTGATGACCTAGACCAGGGTGGGGAACCTTTTTTTCTGCCAAAGGCCATTTGGATATTTATCATATCATTCATACAATCATACAAAATTACCAACTTAAAAATTAGCCTGCTGTATTTGGTCAAACATTTAATTAATTCACCTCTAAAAAGCTCTAGATTTATTGTATTTATTGAATTTGCCAGAAGTTGCCATGACAACGCTAGGCCAAATGATTTTTCAGGCCTTCTGTCTGATGTTCCCACACCTGACCTAGATCTATGAGCAACATGTGGGGTAGGACAGGACAAGGCAGACCATCATATAGACAGTGATTTAAGAGGTATCATAAGGCCAGATTTGGTGAAGAAGTGCATTTTATTTTTAAATACATTAAAAAACCCTTTAGTTTTAGCATTACCAAGATTTCCTACTATATTTCTCTTTCTAGAGAGTCACATCATTGAATTTAAAAAAAAGAGGAAGAGAAAACATTTGTTAAATCTGATTAATGCAATAAAAACCCTCTAATGTTTTAGGAAACATTTCTCACCTGTGGGCTCCTTAATTCTGCAAGGAACCAAAGGAGTTAGCCAAATTAACTATAGATTTTATCATTTCCTGACTAAGGGATACAAGATGACCTAAGAGAGATGGTTTGCCATAGAACTTCCCATGAAAATGAATTCAAGTCTGAGACAGACTAATGTTTCTGGCACATGAATGATCTCATAGTAAGCTATTGTCATTTGGAGGATACTCAAATCAATCCATCAATCAATGATAACATGATGTTAAAAAAAGACTCCCTAAATTTGAATAGTTTGGGAACCATTGGACTGGGTGCTTTCTACATTTTTGTCTAGCTCTCAAATTCTCAGAATCTCTGAGATGCTCTGAGATAAATTTAGAACTACAGTTAAAGTGATTTTGCCACTACCCAACCATGGATGATCTTGGCCAAGTCACGACTTGACTCCCTGAACCTCAGTTTTTTCATGTGCAAATTAAGGCAATAATGTTTGCATCCCTAGTCTCACAGGGTTAGTGTGAAGGCAATGTGGCCTAAATTGTACAGTACTTTGCAAATATTAAATATTACTTCTACTAGACAAATCAAACCCTCAGGTGCTGAATTCCAGCTAAAATATGGTAATGACTTTATTGGGATTCAATTATTTCTGAGATTTGTTTTACTATATCAAACACATACACACATATATATGTCTTCCTATGTATTATATATCACTATTTTCTTTTCCCATTGTTTCTTATTTTTTTCTTGCTCTAATTAGTGGTATAATTCCCCTGAAGACCTGTGACCTCTTTCTGGCTATGACTGACATCTGGTATCTGACACTCATCAGAGAGAGTAATACAAAGTATTGGAGAAATGATCCAAGGTCAGTGTTTGACCCGCCTTGTTAGTATTATTCTTGGTAATCCTTAAATCTTAGTCTCTACTTGTCCCTTGAACCAGAATGACTTACCTGCTCTTCACTGTTCAAATTTGGGAACTCCTGCCTATTTAGCCTTTGGAATGTTGCTAAAACCTTTCCATTTAACTAGACTCCTAGTCATTATAACTGAAAACTATTCAATTTCTTTTATTTCTTCTTCTTTTCATTAACATTGTACTAGTCATTGAATGTGTACAGTGTAGAGAGAGTGTATGGATAGAGTGCTGGTCTGGGTCAGGAAGACTCATCTTCCTGAGTTTAAATCTATCCTCAGATATTTAATAGCTGTGTGATCCTAGGCAAGTTATTTCACCCTGCTTGCCTCAGTTGCCTCATCTGTAAAATAAGTTGGAGAAGGAAATGACGAACCACTCCAGGATCTCTTCTAAGAAAAATTGAATGGGGTCATGAAGTGTTAAGATATGACTGAAAAACAACTGATCATGCAACAGTCTTTGCTTATGTCATCATCCTCTTTTCACTGTGTATTTTATATATATATATATATATATATATGTATGTATATATAGGTTCATATATTTCCCCTACTTCTCTGAATTCTTCCCACTATGTATAATTCCATTAATGCATGTATCACAGGAATATTTAGTCATTCCTCGATTAATGAGGATCTACTTAATTTCTAGTTTTTGACTACTTCAAAAAGTAGAACTTTCATTTTCTTTTTTTCCCAACTGATATTTTCTCTTTCCAATTACATGTCATAAACATTTTTCTGCATTTGTCCACATGTATATGCATTTATAAGTTACATAATTCTCTTCCACCCCACCCCCCCGGCAGCAAACAGTCTGGTGAGCATTGTACATACACATTTGTGTTTAACATGTTTACAGATTAGTCATTTTCTATATGAAGAACTAGGACTAAGAGAAAAGAAAGAAAACCACGAGAAAGGAAGGAAAAACATAAGGGAAATATTTTAAAAAGTGAATGTAGAATTCATTCAGATTCTGTAGGGTTTTTCTTTTGTTTTGTTTTGTTTTTCTTCCTCTGGATATGGATAACACTGTCCATGACAGATCTCCCAGGCTCCCTAGCTTTCTGAATTGCTGAGAGGAGCTGCATCTATCAAAGCTTGATCAACTCACAGTGTTGTTGTTAGTGTGTACAATGTTCTCTTGAGAACTTTCATTTGCATAGGAACATAGATCCCAGGCTGCAAGAGGCCTTTGAGATCATCTTGTTCAACTTCCCATTTAACAGATAAGGAGGGGTGGCTAGGTGGCACAGTGGATAGAGCACCGGTCTTGGAGTCAGGAGTACCTGGGTTCAAATCTGACCTCAGACACTTAATAATTACCTAGCCATGTGGCCTTGGGCAAACCACTTCCCATTACCTTGAAAAATCTAAAAAAAAAAAGATAAGGAAACTGAGGCCTGGATGACCTATACAATGGCCCACAGGTGGTAAATTGCAGAATAGAGGTTAGAACTCAGGTTCTCTACTGTAAATTCAAAACTTTCCACTATACCACATGCTTCTATCTACTAAATACCTACTACCCAGTTTCATGGTTTTTATCCAGAAGTGCTTAGTCAATGGTGTGATATCCCTGAAAATTGTTATAAAAATGTGAACTCATTTGCAAAAGAGGAGAAAAGTTTTAGGCTTTTATCAATATCTCCTCATGAAATCAATTTCCATAATGTACACAAAAGAAGCACCAACTCAAACGAACATCTGTTATAGCAGCTGTCCATAAAAGCAAATTAAGGTACAACTGCTACATAAAGGCAAAAAAAAAAAGAGAGAAATAATTTCACATTTTACTTTGATAGAATTTGGAACTCCACCCATTTATTACTAAGTGACTCAACTGGTGATCAGCGCATTTCAAGTCCTTCAACTGAAATTTATTCCGTAATAAAAAGAGCATTAACATTCACCTTCTTTGGACAATCTTGGAACATTAAGAATGAAGTATATTCATTTCTAACCAATGTCTGTCTGGTTTAAAAATTAAATTGCATTTTTATGGGATTGCTTTAGTTGACTAAAGGAGTCATTCTAAAACAGAAAAGATTAGATTTTTAACAGAAATATTGTATTTAGGCAGAGGAAGATAATAGCCTCATTGTATTCTACACTGGTCAGAGTACAGGTCCAGGACTATGCCTCAAGGCAGAAATGGACAAATAAAAGGGATATTTGGGCAGATTGGAGACTATCCAGGCAGAGGTAATTAGGATTGGGAAATATCTTCAGTTCATATCAGATAAGCATCAGTTGAATATATGAGAGATGTTTATCCTGGAAAAGAGAAGATGTTAAGGGAACATTGTATATATCTCCAAGTATTTGAAGGGTTATGCTATAGAGGGACGCATTAAGAACAATAGGTCAAAGATGTAAAGAGGGACATTTTGTTGTTCTTTAATTGTTTCAGTCACATTTTACTCTTTGTGACCTATTTGGGGCTTCTTGGCAAAGATACTGGAGTGGTTTGCCATTTCCTTCTCCAACCCATTTTAAATATGAGGAAACTGAGGCAAACAGGATCACACAACTAGCAAGTGTCTGAGGCTTGATTTGAACTCATGAAGCAGAGTCTTCCTGATTCCAAGCCAGTGTTCTATTCGTTGTACCACCTACCTGCCCAAAAGAAGGGTTAATGTAAATATAACTATTGGATTAAGTGTCTGTTCAATACTCCCCTTTGCATTAGAATTAGAATAGTATAATTTTTCTCCAAACTTTTGGGTTGTAACATAAACTTTCTCAGCATCCTGAAGATAACCTCATTGTCCTTACCATTGTACTTCCCAAGCCCTAACCAGCCCATTTCTCAACTACACATAATGGATCATTCACAATGATGGTAAAACTTTTAAACATTGACTTAGCAAATAAGGTAAAAACAATAATTTTATCAGTATAAGATAAATGAAAGGATAATCAATACATCACAGGCCACATTTTCTCATTACTGCATATAGTATGTATAGAGGAGAGTGGACATATACTTAGAGAAATCTAGCCAGGAGATGCAAGTGAGGACAATCCATGTATTCAGAACAATTCACAACAGCAAGATCAAATCAGCCAATACTTAAAGAAATTAATTTAGGCTATTCACTGGAGGGTCAAATACTGCATGCTGAATTTTAAAATGCTCTGATCTTAGAATGAGAAGACAGGATTCACCTGATGTTGGGAAAGATTGAAGGAAAAGGGGGTGGTAGAGGATGAGATGGGTAGCTATTGAAACAATGACTATGAGATTGGACGACTTTGAGAGATAGTGGAGGATAGAAGGGGCATTGGGGTGCTAGAGTCCATGGGATCACAAAATGTGAAGAACAATAAACAATGAACAGTAACAACTTTCTTCCCCAGTAGTGTGTAAGCTCCTTGAGGGCAGGAACTGCTTTTTGCCCCCCCCCCCCTTTGGTATCCTTAGCATTTAGCCCAAATTAAGCACAAAGTAGGTGCTTAATTATTGCTGATTGCTTGATTCAGTCCATGGAACATTATGCCTCAATGTCAATTACTTCTAGTAATTTCCCTTTTTAAGCTTCCTTTTGTGTGTGTACTTGTGTACCCAATTATTTTGTAAACTTCTTAGAGTGCCTGCCTTTGTTTTTCTTAATGAGTGCTTAGTACAGTTTTTTTTTTTTTTAAGATTTCTCAAGGCAATGGGGTTAAGTGGCTAGGTAATTATTAAGTGTCTGAGATCGGATTTGAACCCTGGTACTCCTGACTCCTAGGCCAGTACTCTATTCATTGCGCTACCTAGCTGCCCCTTTAGTACAGTTTCTTAATAAATATATGAATGAATATTTTAATCTAAAAACTATTTCTTCATACATGTTTTCTCATTTTCTATAAACAAGTCTTTTCTGCCTCTTTTTTAACCACAAATTATTCTCATACAAAAGAGACTATAATATACCTTATGAATTAATTTAATTATTTTATTTAGGCAAAAATTAATTTTCTGTCCTTTTAAGCAACCAAAATATTCACATACAAAGGTACAGTTCTTTACATGAGGAATAACTTTCTAACAATTAGAACCATTCCAAAGTGTAAGTCTTCCTTAGTAGGTAATGGACTCACTTGAAGTCTTCAAGGAAAGACTGGATAAGCACTTGTTGGGGATTTTATAGAGGAGGTTATTTTTTGGGCACGCGTTAGAACAGATAGTTACTGAGTTCCCTTTGAACTCTGAAATTCTATGATCAGAAAGATTGTGAAGAGTCTTGAGTTCATGACACTAAGAGTGGTAGAAAATATAGGGAATATTTAACTTGAAGAAGAGAAGACATAAGAAGAATTTAATAATTTTCCGTATTTCAAGAACTCATACCTGAAAGAGGTATTAGGCCTTTTTTTTTTTTGGTTCCAGAGGATAGACCAAAGACCAATGGATAGAAGTTACAAAGAGAGATTATAAAGAAAAGTTTGCTGACAACTAGATCTGTACGAGTGCAGACTCTGTCAATTATCTATCCTTCTCTCTGAAGATTTTCAAGCAAAAATACTCACTTATTGGTTATGTGAGTTTCCTTTTCAGGTGTGAATTGAATCAGAAAACCCCTGGAGACCCTTTCAAATCTGAGAATCTATAATTTTAAATTTAATAAGCAGAGAGGAGGAAGAAGGAAATTCTAAGCATAGGGAATAGCATGAGCAAAGGCATAAAGGCAGGAAAATATGGGGCATGTCTGGGCATAGGGAGAAGTTGTTTGGATGAAACAGAATGTGTAGAAGGCTATAATACGTGATAAAGCTGGAAAGTTAGGAGATTGTTGGAATTTGGAAAACTTTGACTACATATATATCAGACTTTTAACTTGGTAGCCAATAGGAAGCTCCTGAAGATTGTCTAGCAAAGAAATGATATGAAGGACAAAGTCTGCAGTGATATGAAGGCTATAGAGAGAGGGAGTGTGTTATGGAGGAGAGAACACTGGTTCCACAGTCAGAGGACCTGTGTTCAAATTCTGCCTCTGATGCTTAATATCTGTGCAAAATTGGGCAAGTCACTTAAGTCCTCTGGGTCTCAGTTTCCTCATTTGTAAAGTAAGAAAATTCAACTAGATGATCTGTGAGGTTACTTTCAATTCTGGATATATGAATGTTGGGGAAGTAGTTATATTGACAAGTAGAAAAAAGAAAGTAAGAAGAATCATTATGGAATTATTCCAATAGTCAAGGCAGTTGGTAATCAGGGACTTTTCTGGGTAGTAGCTATGGGTATAAAGAGGAAGGGATGAATGAATGCAAGAGATATTTTGGAGGTAAAAGTAATATAATTGGGTAACAATGAATATTGGAGGTGAGATAGAGAAGACATTCAAATATGGGGGGGTCTTCATTTGTTTAGATTTGAGTCAATTCAAATACTGGATAGGAGAACTGAATGATGTTATCTCAAAGGTCTCTTCCAATTTATAAGATTCCATGATTTTTTTAAAAAAAAATGTGTATAGTTGGATATAAATCTAGAAAGGTAGTTTAGCACCCCCTTGTGGGATAGCTGTGAAATCTGGTATTCAGTGGGGCAGGTGAGACCACAGGCAGGTAACTACTCTCAGCTTTCACAATTCGAGGGTGTTCTGTGGCTCCGACATTCTAAAACTGTTAGTAATAAGCCCCCACCAGTGAGCTTAAGAACTTTAATAGCCAATAGGGAACATATATGGCAAAGGCAATTCCTGACTGTAAGCACTGAGGAGCCCCAAAGTAATAATATTTTACATAGTGCTTATTATGACACTGTACTAAGGGCTTTACAATTATGATTTCATTTGTTCCTCACAACAGCCCTGGGAATTAGATGCTTCTTTATCCCTATTTATGAGGAGGCCAAGACAAATAATTAAGTGACTTGCCCAGTGTGACATAGCTAGTAGGTGTTTGAGGTGGAATTTGAATTCAGGTCCTCCTGACTCCACTGTACCACCTAGGTGCCCCCTTCTGTTGTCGTGGAGTCCTCCTACTGTTTCCCACTTTCATTGTATCTCAGCTGGGCTAATTTCTCTGGGTTTGCTCTTCTTTGAAGCTTAGCTTTTGTACTGTCAGGATTGGAACTGTCTTAAATACATCGATGCCAGAGACTACACTCCTTGAAATTGCTTCCTGTCTTGAGGGCTGACTCTCTGTGTCTGTCTGGAGATGATGGATGCATCAGTTCCCTTCTTCATAAGCCTTAAATTTTTGATTCTCTGTTTGGCTATCCCTAGGGCTTGGCGGGTTTAATTTTTTAAGGGCCTACAGGTGCACGGACCCAATTTAGCCAAGCAATGGCCTGTTGCCATGTCAGTTCAATAACAGAACTCCTTCATACTTTATAAAAGGTTGTCAGATGTAGATATGTTTTTGTACTTTTTTTAGCATATTAATACATATTTACCTCTGTGAACTAGACCGTACTCTTTGTCATTATAGCAATTAGCTGGGGCTGGGGAACTAAATTCGTCTACCTACTCCCTGCCAAGAAAAGTAGGATGGGATGAGACTGTGTTAATTTTGAATAACTATCAGAGGCAGGATAGCACAGTACAAAATAATAATGGATCTGGAGTCTCAGGGACCGGGTTCAAATCTCACCTCTCCTACTTACTACTCAATTGCTTAATCGGACCTCAGTTTCCTTATCTGTAAAATGAGGGAGTTGTTGAAGATGGCTTAAGAAATCTCTTTCGGGTCCATTGCTAGGATGCTATGATATCATGAATACTAAACTTAGAAATGACTGACTTTAAAGAGAAAACAAAAAAATCCTTTGAATCACTAGTGGATGTTTCAAAGGAAACTTTTACCAGTTTTACAATTTACTCCATTTTTCCAGAAGTGAAAGCGCAAGGAGGTGTTTAAATCTTAAAAGACTCTGTCATAGTTTAACCTTCACATACATTGTAAATGGAAAAGGGGCTTTGGTGCCCCAGGTTAAGGAGAGAGGATCAATGGATGTACCACATCAAGGAGCATTTAGCTCCAAACCATCTCATAGATCATGATGGTAAATTTCAAAGGAAATATAGGAACTAAAATATAAATCCAGCTTTGAACTCAATGAACAGTTACATAAGAATGCCTTCCCTTTTTTTATTCATTTCATGTCTGCTTCAGCTCTGCAGGAGCCAGAGATTATTCAGGACCAACTTTAGGAAAAAATGATACCTGTGATTTCATCACAGGAAGTTCCTCTGCCAATGAAGATTGGCACCTTCTCTGCAACTTATTGTCTCCCAGAGTTGTGCCCGGGGTTAGTAATAAGAGCTACATTTTAGATTGGTTCAATGCTTTTGATATATTTTCTCATTTAACCCTCACAACAACCCTGTAAAGTAGGTGCATAGGTGGGTAAGGTAGGAGCATATTATTATGATCATTTTACAGTTGAAGAAAAGGAAGATGAGAGAGTTTAAATAACTTGCTCTGGGTCACACAGCAAGCATTTATCCAAAGGTAGATTTGAAGTCAGGTTTTTCCCAACCTTGCAGCCAAGTGTCCATTCAATATGAAATGTAGCCTTTTGACTTCCTGGAATTTATAGGGAATAAAATCAAAGTCATTCAATAAGTGTTTATTGTGCCTACTATTTTATTTCATTTTGCCAAGCACAATGGGAAGCAGTAGGAAAGTAAAGATAGGCAAAGGACAGTTCTGTCTTCATGGAGCTTACAATCTAATAGGAGAGGCAACTTTGTACAAACAATCTATTATACATGAAAAAAAAGGAAATAATCAACAGGGGAGGGTAGTAGAATGAAGAAGGATTAGCAAAGGCTTCCCATAGAAGGTGGGATTTTAGCTGGGATTTGGAGAAAGCCAGGGAAGTCACGGGGTAAGCTTGAGGAGGAAGAATATTCCATACAGAGAAGAGAGCTGGAGAAAATCTTGAGACAGAAGATGGAGTTTCTTGGCAGTGGTGGTGGTGGTGAGGGTATATTATATTTGGAAGTTGCCATAGGGACAACATTGTGCCTAGAAAGTCAGCCTCAGAGACAAAGAAGACCTGGGTTCAAGTTTTGCCTTTGCAACATACTCCCTGTAAGAGCCTGGACAAGTCACTATACCTTTAGTGCTTTTGGAAACACTCTCTTGAGGTTGCCGAGAATGTGTGGACATGGACTGGTAAGAAGGTTTCTCACCTAGTTATTCTTTGTGTACAAATAAAATTCACTGCTTCTGTCTCTCTCTCTATGGGTGGAAGGCCAGAAGGAAGGAATGGAGGAAGGGAGGAATGAAGGAAGGGAAGGGTGAAGGAAAGAAGGGAGAGAGGGAGAGAGAGAAAGGAAAAAGGGAGAAAATGTCTCAAGGGAAAGGCAGGAACTAATCCTCAAACTAGAAGATGGGATAGACCTCTGAACCCAATTTTTCTTAACTTGTTCACTTGAGAAATACTGAAAGACCAGTATTCCAAACATGCGAATTATTCGACTAGGCAGAACAATAGACTAACTCTTAAAGAGGCTTTTGGTATTGTTTTTCTATATTAGTCTGAGCCGTATGCCTGCCAGTGAAATTTAAGTAAGAATTAGGTATAATGGAAGATATAAAACACAAAACTAAAACAATTTTGAGCTGCATACAAAGCCTCTGTTTTATGTATTTTCTATTTCCTTCAAACCTCACTTCGTTTGCCTTTCTCCAATAAAGATAATTTTAAATCCCAGCAGCATATCACTGTTACTTACTGAAGGCAAAATACTGAAGGAATTTATATCTGATATTTAGTGGGGGGTGGGAGAGTGGGGGTAGGGAATGAAACCTGGCAATGTCTGTATACACATTAGATAAAGGCCCCGGAAAACAGATGCTACTTCTTGTAATCAGCCAAGATCTTCTAATATTCTGACAACTTGTTAATCAACCGACATATGGCGCCACTTTAACAAACACAATATTCAGCCTTTGCTTGTACGTGGTGTTTTCTAACAGAAGCAATGATCCTAATTCATCAGTGCTGTATTCACTGGGAATCAAGGGAACCTAGCCTTCTCCACCTCCAGTCTGTTTAATTACTCAGCAAAATAAAAAGTGAATAGAGCAGCTGATTTTGGTTTTCTTGGTTCCATCCCCCTGCCCACTAAGTTAAGATATTTAAGATGCAGGCCTTGTAGACATCTGAAAATATAGTTTAAAAAAACCCCTCAACCCCAGGAGGGCATAACTTATCCCTATATGGATTTAGATATCATGACTCCAAAATTTGACAACTTCATACAATTGAAATCTGGGGCAACATGGTTAGCCCATAAAGCAGATGTTAATTCTGTTCCCAACACTGGCATTATATAGCAATAATTCAGCTAGGTGGCACAGTGGATAAAGTGCCAGACCTAGAGTCAGGAAGACTCATCTTCCTGAGTTCATATCTGGCTTTAGACATTTACTAGTGCTTGGGCAAATCACTTAACTCTGTTTGCCTCAGTTTCCTCATTTGCAAAATGAGCTGGAAAAGGAAATGGCAAAACCCTCCAATATCTCTTTCAAGAAATCCCTAAATGAGTTCATGAAGAGTCAGACATGACTGAAACAACAATAATGACCTGGATGGTTCCCTCATGTTATTATAAAGGCATATTTGGTAGAAAGCACCAATTTTTCAAGTTAGTTCAAAATATTTAGGAAATCTTACAAGGCATTTCCCATATCTAAATCTTGGTGGCAAACCTGATATACCTTTTGCATATCAGTGGTAACAGAAAAGTCAGCCTTTCAGTTCAATTCAATCAATCTTTAGAAAGTCCACACCAGAGAGTCTACCTGGAGGAACTTCTTCCCTGGAGTCCTGCTATTCTGGTTGGTAACTGCTTCTCCTGTGGAGCACATCACCCTCTATCCTCTAGCCATCTCCTCTAAAACTCTACTGGTTCAAACATCCCAATACCCCAAAGAACAATAAACTGTTACATAATCAAATGAATTTGGCCTTTGTTCTTGGATGAGATATGCCATTCTGTTCTTCCACTCATCTTGCCTGTATTTCTGGAACAATGTACTCTCTGGATACCACTCCCCTGTCTCTGTTGTTTCCCCTACTAGACTGTATGCTTCTTGAAAACAGTGACAATATTTAGCTTTGCAGTTTTTTCCCTATCACTTAGCACAGGGCTTAATATATTGTTGGTTTTCAGTCACAACCAACTCTTTGTGATCCCATTGGGGTTTTTTGATGGAGATACTGGAGCGGTTTGCTATTTTCTTCTCCAGTTTATTTTACAGATAAGGAAACTGAGGCAAATAGGTTAAGTGACTTGTCACACAGCTAGGAAATGTCTAAGGTCAGATTTGAACTTAAGAAGATGAGTCTTCCTGACTTCAGGTCTGGCTCTCTATCCACTGTGCTCTCTCAACCTTCCTGGTTGACCTATAGGAAGTATTTATTTAATAAATAACTTATCATCCTTTCTATTTATTTCTGTATGTGAGGCACTGGGGATGCAAAAGGAAAATGAAGCATCTCTGCTCTCAGTCTATCACTCAACATACATTTCTTAAATACCTGAGGCCCTGCCCTAGGCACTGGAGATGCAAAGATTAAGTCAAAAGTCACTGTCTTCAAAGAGTTTACATCAACCGATAATAATGCAAAATAATTTGAGGGACAAAAGAGCATTAGGTGTGGTAAGAGGGTCTGGGGAGAGGATTAAATGCATGTTCAACAAAATCAAAAGTTACAGAGGGGTCAAGAAGCATGAGATCAGAAAAATTATCAGGTGTCTTTATTTGTTTTTAATAAAATTATTTTTCCAACTACATGTAAAGATGGTTTTCAACAATCATTTTTTGGGTAAGGTTTTGAGTTCCACAGTTTTTCTCCCTCCTTTCCTTTCTTCCCTTCTTTCTTTGACAGAGAGTAATCTAATATAGATTATACATGTATAACTATGTTAAACATATTTCCAAATTAATTAAGTTGTGAAAAAAGAATCAGAACAAAAAAGAAAAAATGAGAAGAAAAAAACCCATAAAACATAAAACAAATTTTTAAAAAATTGAAAAAATATGTTTTGGTCTGCATTCATACTCCATAATTCCTTCTCTGGAAGTGGATGGTATTTTTCCATCACAAATCTTTTAGGATGGCTTTGATCATTGTAATACTGAGAAGAACAAGTCTATCATAACTGATCATCACGCAATGTTGTTGACAATGTTTACAAGAACATTGGTTGTCTTAGGGGAGAATGGTTTCAGAGAGCGGTGGAGAAAGTTGTCGAAATGCAAGGGGTGGATTGTATAAGGGGTCCAAGATGGCCTTAGAGGTAAGCATTTCTTTCAAGAAGTCTGACAGAAAAAGGCTGACCATAGGGCTCCATTTGCCAAAGCTAGATGACATCTTTAGTGACTCAGCTCCAAACTACAAGACAATTAGAACCCTCAATTGTATGCTTGATTTGTCCAACTCCCTTACTGTTTGTAATCTGAAACCTAGGCCCTATCTGATGTTTCAGAGCTGGTTGAAATCCAACTAGCATGTGTTTGGGGGGCAACAGGGAATTTAGGGGTAAAGGGGGAGGGAGGAGGCTCATTCTCCTAGTCTGCCCATGATATGGCTCCAGATTGAAGAGTTTATTCAACCAAGAGAATGATATTGATTTTCTTATCATTCGCACACTCTACCCACTAAAATATCAGGAATGATTGAGCTTGAATTTCATAAAGGCAATCTGTTTTTAAAAAAGAAATGTAATTAACTTTGATTCAAGTATCCTCCCCTCCAAATGTGAAGGATTATGTTTATCTTAAGAATCATCAAGATAACAGCAAAGTTATGAATTAATTTGAACTGGAGCCTAGACCCTTGTTCTGGACTACTAGTAGTATAACCTTAGAACCGCAGAATTTAGGAATCTCAGGATTCTTGTTTAGACCCTGTACAAGAATGACACTGCAGACTGGTTTCACTTTACACAATAGATTATACATCAGGCTGCAGGCAGGTTCCATTTTCCCCAATAGACATGAACCTGACAAGTTAGTATAAATAGAATCATACTTTAAATGCATTAGAAAAGTTAGATATTTAAGGAAGACCCAAATCTTTTTACAAACCAAGGAATCTTTTGGGTATTTTCAAAATTATTTTTTATTCTGTTTGAAAAAAAATTGGTTCTTTCCTTTTTTTCCTTTAAGTGGGCAGGATACTGGTTTTCCTAGCATAAACTTTTACATTCTCATTAAATCCTCTTTTCTTTCTCTCAGTAGTAACTCAGGAGTGAGAAGGGTCTAGAAAACCATTCATATAGAAGGTTGTCATTAAAGCATTCCCTGCAACCTTCAAACCAATCATTACAATTCTTAAACAATAAGTCTTTTCATCATCTTCTGAATCAACTTAATCTGAACATGCTTTCTTTCCCTTGCGATTCCTCTTGGGAACTTGTTAAACTATTTAATCTTCATTTATACAACTAATTTCATCACTTTCAGGCTTCAGTCTACCTAGATAGTGACCATCTGTTAGACAAAAACCAATCCTGATGCTTCATATGCAACAGAATTCAACTTCTTTTAAATACTTTATTGATTTGTGATAACTGGAACAGACTAGATTTCCCTTTCATCTTTCATCTTTTCCTCTTTCACTCATTCCATCTACTAGTTTTAACTGAATCTTGTCCTCCCCCAGATGAAAGCACAGGTAGCACTTTCACTCATTCTCTATTCACTGCACATGGATGGGGACTTGGAATACTCCATGCTCTCCAGGTTTTCCCCATTCTTCCATCACTCAATAATCTCTTTTCCTTTAAGTTTTATATTATTCATATCTATTGCTCAATTGAAATCCTAATATCACTTGGCCCTCTAGTTAGTGGAGAAATTTACTTTATGTTGGTGCACTTTGTTTGGCCACCTACTTTTCCTAGTAGATGGATTGGATTTTATTACAGGGAAAGTGAACCTGAAATTTAAGCAGTTTCGTTATCAAATATGTGACTGACTAGCTTCATTAAAGAATCTTCTTCCGAAAAAGTTTGATACCTGGCTTATAATTTTCCTCCCCAACTCCTGTCCTCATACTAAGGTACTTGAACATGCATATGATTCTTTTTCAAATACCCTAACCATACATTTCCTCAATCAATTCATCTCCTATAAGTTATTGTGTCATTTCATTGCAACCTCACATAAAGATGGTCATACCCTTGATCTTGCCAGCACCCACAAATGTACCACTTCCATGCTTAAGAATTTAGATATCTGAATGACCATAGAGTTTTTCAGTTCTCTTTCTGCCTTTCTTATATAACCTTACTCTTCATTTACACCAGGCCCTTCAATCCCTTGATTCTTCAATTCTTTTCCAGGCTATCTTCTCCAGCGATAGCTATCATCTTCTCTTTCCCCCATTCTGATTTTTTTGATGTTCCAATTCAATTTTACAGTGTCTCTTCTTTCATCCCTACTGGATCACTTGTTCCATTCATTATTGCTTCACATTCATACTACTGCATGAAGGTGGAGAAAATCATGGAACTATTTTCACTGAGTCCACTACAAATTTGGAGACTAGAAAAATGGGCAGCTAGGTGGCCCAGTAGATAGAGCATATCTAGTCTGGAGTCAGGAAGATATCAGTATAAATCCAGTCTCAGATATTGTGTGACCCTAGGCAAGTCACTTACCCCTGTTTGCCTCTGTTTACTCATCTATAAAAATGAGCTGGAGAGGAAAAAGGCAAACCATTCCAGTATCTTTGCCAAGGAAAGTCCAAATAGGGTCATCAAGAGTCAGAAATGGTTGAAATAACTGAACGATAGCTACAAATTTATATTATATAACCCCAACCAAGTCCTCACTGCTACTAGATAATCCTACTATACCACCCTTATCAATTCATTATCGAAGATATCTCTTCCATTGACTCTTCCAAATCTTTTCGCTAACCATGACCTTCCTTTTTTTCCTTCTTTGTCATCTCTTATCATTGAGATGCCTTCTGCCATTATATCCTCCTTCACCCCTGTCTCACATGATAAAGTGACCTTACTCCTGATCATGACTAACCCTTCCAATTGTTCAAGTAATCCCATTCTCTCCTGTCTCTTCCAACAGATTGCCCCCTCTGTCAATCCTTCCCTTTCACTTACTTTCAATCTTTCCCTTTCTACTGGTTCATTTCCTACTGCCTACAAACATGACCATATCACCAAATATTCTCACACAATCCTTCCATTCCCACTATTGATTTCTAACTCTTCTATCCTTTGTAGCTAAACCCCTTGAAAAGGTCATGGAGGTGCCTCCTAGATGGCCTCACATTCTCTCCTCTCCCTTTCTTGCTGGCTTTTGACCTTGTTATTCCACTGAAACTGTCCTCTCCAAAGTTACTAATGATGTCTTAGTTGCCAGATCCAATGGTCTTTTCTTAATCTTCATTCTTTTTGACTCTCTGCAGCCTTTGACCCTGTGGTCACTATCTCCTTCTAGATATTCTCTTGTCTCTAAGTTTTCAATGCATCACTCAGTCCTGGTTCTCCTATTTCTCTGTCCTATCCTCCTGTCTCCTTTGCTGGATTCTCCTTCAGATCATACCTTCTAACTGTAGTTGTCACTCAGGATTCTGTCCTTGGTCCTCTTCTCCATCCATACTATTTCACTTGGGTTTTAATTACCATCTCCATGCTAATGATTCTCAAATCTACTTTTCTTGCACCGGTACCTACTTCCTCTCCTTTCTGGTTCAAGTAATTCCTAATACCTACACCTTAATCCCAAGATGGTTTCAGGACATAAGTGGTCAATCAAAGACCATTTTTGCCTGATTTCTGTTTTATTCTGGAGAGTCTCTGGATACCAGTTCCTCAAAATCCCATTTGCTTGCATTTCTAAACAAAAAAGAAAAAGTAGTCCCTTAACAAGAATAAATAGCATGCTGTGAATTTAGGAACAGGTACAAAAATGGCTCTTTTTTCTTCAAAATCCAAAGAATACGAGGATGGATAAAAGCCAGTCAACCACAGAATAATCAACTTGGTTTCATCTATGATTCCTGCCTATTTCTCTGACTTTTTGGAACCATTTATGCCCTTAGGTCACAAACCCTTTATGGTACCAGATTAAGAAGTGTGAAAGTAAGAGTAATGTATAAAATTAGGAATATTAAACAAAGTCTTTACAATGCCTCTCAGTTTAGGAAAAGAATCATTATAGTACTGAGAAATGGTATTCATTTTTTTCATATGGATTTCTTGCATAGAGGTATTAAAACAACAAAAACCACTCCTGAGGTCTACATATCAACATAAGCCCTGTGCATGTTCAATAGCTGGAAGGGGAATGAACTGCACCAATACATTTTCTGTCTGCTCTCACATTTTATCTTTTTCTGAATGATCCCTTAAAGCATTTTGAATTTTCAAAATTTTCTACCTGAATGCTGCTCATTTGTAGAATACTCAGATCCACACAGCATTTCAAGAAGGCTGGATGGTTAATTTTTATCCTAGCCCCAAAGTCAGGGATCCACAAAGCCCTATTACCTGTGGGGTGACAAGGGACAAAGGGGTCCAGGAAATTGCCCTGGCTGTGTGGAAGATTAAGTTGGCTCAGGGGGCATCCAGGTGGCACAGTGGATAGAGCACCAGCCCCGGAGTCAGGGGTACCTGAGTTCAAATCCGGCCTCAGACACACAATAATTACCTAGCTGTGTGGCCTTGGGCAAGCCACTTAACCCCATTGCTTTGCAAAAAAAAAATCCTAAAAAAAATATTAAGTTGATTCAAAAAAAGAATAGCAGCCTATTCTCATTCCTGGATATAGGCATCTTGAAGAGAAATGGCAGTTTCTTTGGAGAACAATTTTTCTGATTGGTATGCATACAAAGACTATCATGGTACATAGTATTTGAACATTATTATTATTTAAAATGAATTTTTATTGCTATCTTTTTATATCATCTAAATTTCCTCTCAAATGCTTCTCATCCTCAAAATCCCTCTCCCAGAGAACAATTCCTTATAATAACCAATTTAAAAAAGAAAAACATTCAGCAAAGCTAGTCAATATTTTTAAAAAACTTGTTATGTGCAGATTTTCACATTTATGAACCTTCTACTCCTGTGATAGAGTATAGGGTTGTGCCTTCTCATCTATCTTCTTTGGGCCAGGCTTATTCTTTATAATTTTTGCAAGACAATGTGGTTAAGTGACTTGTTCAAGGTCACACAGCTAGGTAATTATTGAGTATCTGAGGTGGGATTTGAACTCAGGTTCTCCTGACTCTGGGGCTGGTGTTACAGTATTTATTTGCAATTACTCTGTATAAAAATTTTTTTTTCTGGTTATATTGTTGAAATTGTTGTTGTGTGTGTGTGTGTGTGTGTGTGTGTGTGTGTGTGCATACATATATACCCACATATATAACTTTAATTATATATATTGACATATAAGTTTTTTCGTGCTTCTCTAATAATAATAACGATAAGTAGCAGTAACTTTAAAGTTACTTCTTAGGAAGACTAGCCCCTCTTCCTGCATAATCAATCTCATTTCATCTTCTGTGCTCAAACAGATTGTCCCTTCCATCTTCCCTACTCTATCACATCTTTTCAATCTCTTCCTGTTTACGTGTTCTCATAAACCTCTCAGTTGATCTTTTCATGCTTGAGAACTATTATCCTATATCTCTTCTGTCCTTGGTGGCTATATAGGCCTTCAAAATCCGGTTGAAAAAGCCATTAATGATATGTGACACCACTTCCCCTTCTCTCAGTTTCTTCTTAACCTCTTATAATCTGACTTTAGACCATAACCAGTCTATTGAAACTTTACTCTCCAAAGTTATCCGAGATCTTTGGTCTCCAAATCCAATGACCTTTTCTCTGTCCTCACTACTGATCACCCTCTCTTCCTTGATATTCTCTTATTTCTAGATTTTCATTGCACCATTCTATCCTGGTTCTCCTATCTATCCAGTTGCTATTACTCTGTCTCCTTTCTTAGAGAAGAAAACCTGAATGCTGCCCATTTGTAGAATACTCAGATCCACACAGTATTTCAAGAAATCTGGATGGTTAATTTTTATCCTAGCCCCAAAGTCAGGGATCCACAAAGCCCTATTACCTGTGGGGTGACAAGGGACAAAGGGGAAGAAAGAAATAGGAAGGAAGGAGGGAAGAAGGAAGGGTAAAAAGAAAGATAAAAGAAAGGAGAAAGAACGGTATAATCCTTAAGTCATCCTCCCTCCTTGGTCCATGTTATTTTAGTACTTACTAAGAGAAATCCATCGAAATTCTTTTAAAGGTAAACATGAATGATCTTTTCTGTATTTCAAATGGAATATGCTGACTCTTTGATCTTGGCAAACACACAAAATAACCTTTAACATACTATCAGAGTTGGTACTTAATGATCCAAATGAAAAAATGGCTTGTAGGAACATCGGGTATTTTCTTTTGCTTGAGAAGAAGGGAACAAAAATGCCCAGGGGGCAAAGGTAGACAGGGAAAAACAATGTAAGTGTGAAGGCCTTAGGATGGCTAAGATGGGAGCATATGATACTACCTGAGAACTGTACTTGCTTCAGCAAAGGGACATGAAAAGGGACAGAACATTTTCTGCTTCAGGGAAATGTCAGGAAATCCTTTGATAAATTATCTGATCTGTTCTGTTTTCTCTCCTCACTTTATCATATAGATTAGGCCTTGAAGCTCCAATAATAAGTCATTTAGTCCATCACATGATAAGTTTGAAAAGTTAATGGGGTCAGTGTATTGTTAAAAGGCTACATATTGGTTTATTTTCCCAGTTAAGAAATGTTTCTGTCAACTCCAAGGAGACAATTCTGCTGAACTGAAATCACTCATCATTTGAATATATAAATCAAATACTACTAAAAGACTCAGTGATTTGAATTCAGTTAAGAATCAATGGAGCCTGTAGAGGTAACAGCCCAGTTTTACAAAACAACAGCCCCAAAGAGTCAGATTTTGTTCCTCTGTGTTTCATGAGAAGATGATCTTTCTATAATTTCTGGTGGTAATGGTCTAGACATATATCATCCTTCTGTTCTGTCCATCTGACCTAGGCATCTGTTCAATGCTTCTATGTTGATAGATAATTGGTTGAATTAATGTGAATATTATCCATAAAAGTTTTTTGGTTATACTCTTGAATTTTACCCATTTTTTCGATTTTGACCAGAACATTGGTTACATTTGACAGTTTCAAAGACATTCATTTATTTTTTGAATAATATATAGTTTATTGTGAATAATAAAGTATAATATATAATGAAAAGTACAAGAAACAATGACTCTGATTGCAATGTCTTTCTCCTTAGACTATTTTCAACAACCAATCAGAATCTCCTATACATAATTAGGGATACTTGGTTTGCTTGTATCAAAAGCAAAGGAAGTGGGAAGTAGGAGAGAATGTAGTTTTAGCTGTAGTTTCTGTAGATGTCAGACCAGTCAAACTGTTTTAGTATAACATGATCCTTATGTAATTTTTGAGTGATTTATTTGAAGACTGAATCAATCCTTTGAAGTGGCAGGAAGTGATTTTTGAAGGATTACTCTTTACTCTAGACATCTCCTGAAGTTTCTTTTTTTTAAGATTTAGGTGAGTCAGCATTAAGAAGGGAGGACCCTGAAATGCAGATTTTTGAGTAGGGTGTTTTTGTTTTTTTCTTTTTCTATATGACTACAGGGTCAGAATTGGAAAAGATCTGAAAGGTCATCTCATTCAACTCCCTCATTTACAGAGGGAAAAAAACGCTCCCTAAGGTCTGGGAAATGGTAAGCAAAGATCAATGGTAGCCCATGTAAGACATCAAATGATTAACTAGAGACCCATGGAAAAGGATCTTCACACAGGGCAGGAGAGCAGCCATGGGAAGTTAAGAAACATGTGCCTGGTCTTGTATTTGGGGATTAGTTGGCAGAAGCAGAATCTGAATAAACAAGGTATCAGGATGAACACAAGGCTTCAGGAAATTCAAGGAAAAATGAAACACAGAAATAATTTCCTTGTGTTGACTGACAGTTGCCATGGCAGTATAGTCTCCAATGGGACACTGTGGATTTCCTTTTGCTGATCATGTTTCCTTTTGTTTCTTAAAAGGTAATGTGATCAGATGAAGACAATCATAAGCAATTTATCCCTTTCTCATATTTAAACAACTCCTAAATTACAGCATTCCTTGCATGTCTCAATATTTGAGATGCTGGGAAGGAAGAAGGGAAGGAAGGAAGGAAAAAAAAGAAAGGGAGGGAAGCATGTCAAGGAGGCAGGGAGAAAGAGGAATAGAAAGGAGAAAGAAAAAAGAAAGAAAGGAAAGAAGGAAAAGAGGAAGGGAGGAAGAAAGGAATGAGAGGGAAGCAGGGAAAAAGAGAAAAGGAAAGAAGGAGAAAAAGAGAAAAAAGAATGGAAAGAATGAAAGGAGGGAAGAAGGGTGATTTAATAGTGATAATAATGAGCTCTCTTTCAGGTTTGTTTTCCATGTAAGTATCAGTGGGATATTATAGTAGAAATGCCTCCCTTAAGAAGTCTTCCTAGACTAATTTGAATAGAATGAATGGTATTCCCCACAGTCTAGACTTAGAAGTTCCTTATCTGTTCTCCATCCTAATGATACATTTACTCTGGATCTGTATATAATGTAAATACTCAATAGATGCAATGATCTAGACTTGTGAACAATACCTCTGCAAAGAAATTGTGGCAGGTGAGACATAGCATTTTAATTCCCAGCTAAGGTCATCTGAGTCATGTGCCCTAGGTGACAAGCTTAAGTCTTTCCTGCAAGCATTATATCATCACTCCATCATGTTCACTGCTCACACAGGTACAAAGGTGACCGCCTTCTAGCCTGGAGGTTCACTTTGGCCCAACCTTGCCCAATAATGGAAGATGATGATGAAAGGCAGTACAACCCTGTCAAGGGCAGGTAATTTAACTTCAGTTCTGCTAACCTTTAGCTGTAGAATCTCTAACAAAGATGTAGCAGCAGTTTGATGTTCACAAAAAGGCTTAGTACAGAGATATTGCTTTGGTCTGATTTGCTTCAAGTGATTAAAATCCCCTACAGTTTTTTTTATTGTTTTGTTGCTTTAAGTAGAACTGGAAATTTCCAGAGGCTGCTTCCTTAATTTAGGAGGAGTTTAATCTAGATTCAGTAGAAGGAGTTATACAGAACCACCCCAAACCAAAGATGTCAGGGACTCATTTCCCATTTTTAAATCTGATCCAAACACATACCACAGCTGAATATTAAGAGGCTGACAGATTTTCCAACATCTGAAATTCCCTCTCCTCCATATTTCATTCTCAGCACATTTCAAGACTATGGACCTTTAAAGTTGATAATTCTGACCAAATCTTAGGATATATGGTAAAAGGTCCTTGCTTGGAAATTAATTATATTCACATTTAGCCCAAGGCCTTAATCATTTGAACTACAAACTCCTCCAAGGTCTAGAAAATTCTCTCATCCTTGGGAAATTTTTGAGTTTTAGTGCAGCTTTTACTTAAATGTGCTGTGTGTGTGTGGGGGGTGCATTTAAATTAATGGAAATGTTTTGCTATTTTTACTTTGACACTATACTGACACTTGAAAAAAACCTGAAGGACACATGAACACTTTTAAGTTGCCCTTCTTTCCTTCCTTCCCTCCCTTCTTCCTTCCTTTCTTCCTTCCTTCCTTCCTTCCTTCCTTCCTTCCTTCCTTCCTTCCTTCCTTCCTTCCTTCCTTCCTTCTTCTCTTCCTTCCTTCTTCCCTTCTTCCTTCCTCCTTCCTTCCTTCCTTCCTTTCTTCCTTCTTTCCTTTCTTCCTTTTTTCCTTTCTTCCTTCTTTTTCTTCCCTTCCTCCCTCCTTCCTTCCTTCTTTTGAATCCATCATATATAATGCTAGTACTTGTACTGTCTTAAAAACTTCTATCAGCTAGCTGTTCCTCCCAAACATGCCTTAACTACCAACTTATCAAACTGTCTTTCTCTTATTCTATTCTTTAGTTCCTATTTTCTACTTTATTTGCTACAGTTCAGATTGGTGTTATTCCTTCTTCCTCTTTGCTTCCAATTCATCAAACACAGTATCATCGTTGGTTGCCACTACTATTTCTATATTTTTACTAGACCATGATTCTTCCTGCTTTAAAAACTTGAACTGGGAAGACTTGGGAAAAATAGTGAACTGGTACTTTTAAAAAAAGAGACGAGTTCCCCATGATTCCCAAATAATTGTTAAAAAGAGAAAAGTTAAGAAGTACAACTCACTGAAAGGACAATGGAGGAACAAAAACACCCCACTAGCATGTATGTATGTATGTATGTATGTATGTATGTATATCATGCTGAAAAATATTAGAAATCACAACAAAAAGATAAATTTTGAGACCAGATTAAATCATAGCAGACACATTTGATGAAAAAGAGAACCATCTGAAACTAAAATATATCAAGAAATGATTTTTAAAATCAACAACGTGAGCATAGTATAGAGAAAGTGAAATTAACTAACAAAATGGATATATTTAAAAGCAGGTCTAATATATTAGAAGAGAAAACAGAAAAAAGTTGATAAAAATATGGGAAACACTAGAGGTAGAGATGACTTATTTAGAGAGGTCAAGGATAGAAATCCACATAAATGATAGGGGGAATCCTATAAACATCAATCTCCATATTTTAAAAATTATGCAAAATCAATTCCCAGAACTAATAAAATAAAGAAAAAAATCAAATCAATCTGAAATTAGAAAAGATTCACCAAACTCAAGACAGTAGAACCTCAAAATTCAATTTTCTCTCATGGGCTTACAAAGAAAGAGAAAAGACAGTTTCTTCCCTTATGGAACTCCTAGTTTAATGGGGCAGACAACAAACAACAAATGTGTGAAAACTTTGTATAGAATAAATAAAAAATAATTAAGTAAGTGAAGGAAATGAAATTAAATGGAGTTTGGGAAAATCTTCCTGTAAATGATGGGATTTTGGTTGAAATTCAAAGAAGAGGAGGGAGAACATTCCAGACATGGAAGAGACCAGAGAGAATGCTGGGAGCTGAGAGATGGAGATTCTTGTTCATGCAACAACAACCAGGAGGTCAGTGTCACAGAAAGGAAGATAATGGTCTGAGAAAGAACAATAAGACTGGAAAGGCAGAAGTGGGGCTAGGCTACTAAGGAATTTGAATGCCAAACAGAGCATTTTGTATTTTCTCCTGGAGGCGATAGGGAGCCACTGGTGTTCATTGAGTAAAGGAATGACATGATCAGAGCTGCCCTTTAGGAAAACACTTTAGTGGTTGAGTGGAGGGTGGGTGGAAGTGAGGAGAGATTTGAGGCAGGAAGTTATTGCAGCAATTCAGAATGAGAGTCTGCCCTAGAGATGGGGCAGTGTCAAGGTTGCAAAGTTGCAACTGATGGGTCTTGGTTATGGTTTGGATATGGGGGTGAGAGACATTGAGAATCCAGGAGGACTCTTAGGTTGTGAGTCTGAGGCATCGGGAACATGGTGTTACTATCTACAGTAATAGGGGAACATAGTGTGTGTTGAGGGGGAGGGTTTAGGGGGAAAGATAATGAGTTCAGTTTTGAACACAATGAGTTGAAGATATCTACTGAATGTTCAGTTTGAAATGTCTGAAAGACAATTGGAAATAGGAGATTGGAAGTCAATAGAGAGACTGGGGCAGGAAGGGTGACATTGAGGAATCATTAACGTAGAGATGATGATTAATTCCTTGGGAAGCTGATGAGATCACCAAGTTCCTCTATTACCTCTAACATCCATCATCTCTGCAACTTCTTGTCTGAGAATTTCATGAAGGTACTGATTAGTAACTATTCCTGAGGTCACACAACTAACTTGGATCAAAGATTGGACTTGAATCCACGTCTTTCTTAACTTTAGGACAGCTACATATAGACTACTCCCAAAGACCTCTCATTTGCAAAATTATGCAGTCATGAAAATATTCTATACATCAAAATGCAATCAGTTAAAAAAAGGAAGGGAAAGAAACAGATTAGGAAATATTCTGTAGAAAATAAAGAGGGAAAATCTAATGTAAAGAATCTCTTATATAAAATTTTGCAATAATAATAATCATCATCATAATCATAATCTATTTCCCAATGGACAAGGTTAAAGGATATCAACAAATAATTTTCAAATGAGGAAACATAATTTGCTATTAATTATGCAAAATGTGGTCAGACTTACTGATAGAGAAATACAAATTTAAAATGTAATAGTTTATTTTTTCCAGTTACATGTAAAATTATTTTTAATATTCATTTTAAAAATTGTTGAGTTCAAAATTCTGTTCCTCTTATTTCTACTGAGAAGACAAGCAATTTGAAAAAGATTACACATATTCAGTGAAGCAAAAACTGAAATACAAATTTTAAAATTGTAGATTTATATTCATTAAACTATCAAAAACTATTCAAATTCTTTGCCAGTTCCCTGTATAGAAATTGAGATTCTATTACATTGGTTGTATCATTGTGAACTGAAAGAATCTTTTTTGAAAAAAATCTGATAATATATATCAAGAATTACAAAACTAATTGCAGTCTGCCCTAATGGTCCACTAATCTGTAATATAACCTAATGTCATTAAAAAAGAGCAACTTTTTCAAAAATATCCATAACTTCAATAATAATTATAACAATAATGATAATAGGTAAGGTCATTTGGGAATGAGTAAATGAGTTATGATACAGCAATGTAATGGAATATTATTATACCACAAACTGATGCATATTATAAAGAAATATCTCTGGTAGATAGAAACTTCTGGAAAACAATGTCTTCCTTTTTTAAATTTGAGTTCTCAGCTCTAGCACATAGTATTAGTATAATAGGTGGCTATTGAGTTGAATACAAAGGAAATAGGGAAGTATATGAAATGATGAAGAAAGGAATCAGAATGAGAGGAACAACATGCACATAACTGCAACCAAAAATTAACAATAACTTAGTTTCATAAGTATATAGATGGAATAGATTGAAAACAAAGCAATTATTATTTCATTAAATTTTGCATTTCTTCTATCACAATGTAGTTTTTATATTGTTCAGATATGGTTTTATTTGGGATTTTTATTTCTCATTTTGTTTGATCATTTCCATTTTTTCAAATTATTTGATAAGCTTATAATACAGAATAAAATATGGATAACTTTCAATCAGGCCTCAATTGTTTCTACAAAGGTTTTTCTAGTCTGTTCCTTTCCAGTCTTCCACTGTAGTTGGAGTGTTTATACCTTTTCCCTACTGGTATTTACCTATAAGTAGTCTTTCCATTTGTTCTCTCGAAGGACAGAGGACCTTGGAAACTTCAGAGGGGCTTAATGAATGCTATTGACTGCTGTGAACATCTAGTTGTCTGGCAACTAGAATCAGAGATGAATAGGATTAGATCACGATAATATACATTCCCTTTCTTTAGTGTGTTTTCAAATTCAATATTTGAGCATAAAAAAATCCATAAGCATTTATTAAGTTCTTACTATATATTAGACACTACAGGGACCAAAAGACCCTACCCTCAAGAAGCTTACATTCGAATAGAAGAGACAATATGCAAACAAGCTTCCATACTTCCATACATATGCAATATGCAAACACATATGTATATATACATCTTTAATTATATACACACACATATACTACACAGAAATACATATCTGTGTAGTGTGTGTGTGTGTGTGTGTGTATGTGTGTGTGTGTGCATAGGAGATTGGAAGTCATGCTAACAACTTTCTTGTAAGGTAGTACAGATAGTCACCATTTGGGGAGATTGAAATAGGGAAATTTTGGGTCATGGGGCAGCCCTAGGTGGAGGCCATTAGCCAACATGAGATCCATGAGCCCCTATGGAGAGTACTGGTAAGAAAGAAGGACTCAGAAAGGGGAGAACTTAATTTCCAGTTTTATCTATTCATTTCCTGGTATCCTCATGTCCCCATCCTCAACCAATCCCTGGCTTGCCATGTATGCCTATAGTCAGTGGTACCCTATCTCTGGCAGGAGTCTCAATTTGTACTTATGAGTCATTTTTATGTAGCATCCCTAATGACCAAGATTTTCATCCCAATAGTGAGCTCATGCTGAACTGTTACACTCACTATTGGGTCCAGAATCCAGAGAGGGCTGGCAGGTGGAGTCCCAGACCACTGAAAAACTGGAGAATGTGAATTGGTCAGGGATCTGGAAGGGGGGGGGGTGAAAAAAGGATCTAGTTAATCTGGGGTTCATATAAGGATAAAGATAAGAACTAGACTTGTGATTTTAATAGAAAATTCTTCTACCAAGGCTAGTCATTAACTTCTCTGCAACTTTTGGTCTCAGTGAGTTATCTAGAGCACAAAGAGATATTTTAGTAGTGGGCCATGCTGTCTTTCTTATGTTAATAAATCTGTAATAACTCCCCAGGCTGCAGGAGAGGAAAGTGAGGGAGAGACAAAAGTGTTTTCTGACTTCTCTTCTAGTGTCTCTTGGCCCCTGTTTTGCGGCTCTCTCCCTCCCTGCTCTAATCTCTTCTCTAATAGCTACCCACCCACATCCTTCAGATTGTGAAGAGGAGACAGGAAGTCAAAGAGACAACTGGATTCTTCAATGGGATTCTCAATGCCATTGTGAAGGGACATAATTAATAAGGGGAAGCCTGTTAACCCCTTTAAAAAGAGTCCAAGTTCACAGATGGTATCTTTTGAATAAAAGATCTTAGGGGCACATTAATAAAAACAAAACATCTTAAACAACAAATACAGATGAACTTTAAAAGTAAGAATTTATAGACTTTTGGGGCTAGGGTAATCAATGTATTTAAAAGCAAGCTTCTCAAGGAAATAAAACTTTTAACATTTCAGTTTTGGTCACAGCAGGGTCAGGAATTATGAATGCTATTTAAGGTAGTAACCTACAAGCAATTGAAAATTGTGATTTCTATATAACATATGCTGAGCTTTTATCACAAAGGCCAAGGGCAGATTTTGCTCATATTGGACTGGATGATTTATTTTTCAGCAGGACTTTGCAATAAGTTGAAAGATTGAGAAAAAGGAAGAGTCAATTTTTGTCAAGGGCCAGGATGCATATAGAGGCTGAGAAATGTTATGAAGTTTTAGATTTATCCATAGCTGGAGTTCTTAATGTGTGTGTATGTGTGCCAATGCCTAAATAGGAATCCCATGACAGAATAATGTTTTTGAATACATGAAATAAAACAAAATAACATAGAAACAATTCCAAAGGAGTTCAGTTACATTAAAATACAGTTAATGAAACTTTTTTTTAAAAAAAGTTCATGGATCCCAGCTTAAAAATGTTTTTCCACAGAAATGTACAGAAGAAGAGAGCTAATCCTTTAAGCATTTCTATTCTTTTGTAAGGTTGGTTTTTTCCATGCTTAGCAAAGGACCCCATGCTCAGTGACATGTCTTTTTAAAAATGTACCATTAATTTCAAAGCAAGGCAACATAGCAGAGAGAGAGGCAACCTGTTGCCTGACCAGTAGACTAACTTTGTCCCTCTGATGCTTGCTGGCTGTATGACTCTGGGAAAGTCATTTATAAATTTGTAGATCTCAGGTCACTTCCTAGGAATTTTCTATTAAGTCATAGATTGCCTGAAAACAATAGAAACTTTTGCTTACCCTTGAATATTATTAAAGACCAACATATTGGATGTAGGAAAGGCAGGATATAGTCTCTCATAGAACTCAGGTTTAACTCATTTTCAAAAATTCAGAGACATGGCATAGTATAGCATTCCTTTCTTACTCTTCTGGAACCTTCCTTTTTTGCCAATCACTCTCCTTGCAACACCTCTTTCCAAGACTTCCATTACCCATTCTTTGCCAGGTCCATAATATTTCTCTCAGTCCTCATTCTCCTTGCCCTCTCCACTGCTGATCATCTGCTAGTTCTCAAAATACTCTCACACCTCAGAACTGTCATAAAAATGAGTGGAAGAAATTTTAAGGTTTTATTAAAAAGAAACCAAACCCTTTATTTTAAATTAAATATTTAATTCGGCGTCGGAGCTCCAAATAACTAGGAGAAAAATAGTGTTGGGAATTCTGTGTCAGAGGCAGTTTGTGAATAGAAGTCACTGCTGTGGAAGCTGTTAAGGAAAATTAAGTTCTTTGGCCCCAGTTATTCTCTATAAAGTATTTTGAATGCGTTCCCAGCTCAGGAGCCAATGGGATGGAGGGAAATTCTCTTTAAAAAAATAAAATAAGTTGGCAGATAGAGAACCTATTTGCTTATGCTTTCTAGGTATAAAGAAATTCTTTGTAGCTGAGACATTGAGGCATTGCAGGAGTTCTGAATTAGGAGATAGAAGACTTGGTTTTTCTATATACTTCATATGTAATATGTAATAAATCTGTAATAAAGATCTTTCATTATATGACTCTTGGCTAATGATCTACTTTCATCTTTCAACTTGTATTATTCTTTCTTCACAGACTTATGAGAATCAAATGACATAATGAATGAAAGAATGTTTATTAAATTGTGACATAATGAATGAACGAATGTTTATTAAATTGTACAGCACCATACAAATGTAAGGTGTTACACTTACCTATCTCTTCTAAAGAATATAGTGAAAAGATGAAGAAGATCTTTTAACTGTATGGAAGGGAAGAGAACTGATTGCTTGTGATTAAGAGAAGTTTCAAAAGTCGCTGAGAGAGAATCAGTTTAAGAGTACATTGATAAGGGAGCAGCTAAGGTGGCGCAGTAGACAGAGCACCAGCCCTGGAGTCAGGAGTACCTGAGTTCAAATCCAGCCTCAGACATTTAATAATTACCTAGCTCTGTGGCCTTGGGGCAAGCCACTTAACCCCATTGCCTTGCAAGATATACCTGAGATCAAGTTAGTATTCAAAGTTTATTGATGAAAGAAAATAATAATGTTTATGACAGCTGGCATTTACAAATTGCAAAGTACTGCATTTGATCATCACAATGATCCTGGGAGGTAGATTATTTTTATTCCCAATTTATAAATGAGGAAATGGAGACTCAGAGTGGTTAAGTAACTTATCCAGACAGCTAGCAAGTGTCTGAGGCATGATTTGAACCCAATTTGGGGGGTTCTAAGTTCACCATGCCATCTAGATGTCTCTGTGAAAAATTAATATGTAAAAAGATAGTTAAATAGGTACTTAAGAGTACCAGAGATAGTTTTTTTATCATAGATATTTATTTCCTCTTAGTTATTTTTTTTTCTGTTTCAACATAATGGTTTATGTTTAACTTTAACCACTTTAATAGAATCATCTATTCGAGGCAATTGGGGTTAAGCAACTTGCCCAGGATCATATAGTTAATAAGTGTATGAGGTTAGATTTGAACTCAGGTCTTCCTGACTCCAGGGCTGGTGCTCTATTCACTGTGCCACCTAGCTGTCCAATAGTAGCATTAAAAAAGATAAAAATAAGAAATAGACAATTTATGATAAAAGAATTGAGCTTAAGTAGAGATCTGAAACATTAGACACACACTGTATATAAATCTTACTATTTGGACCCCTGAAGCTGATCCTTAATCTGGTTTAAATTTGGACCCCTGAAACTCTGAATCTTATTTAAATTTTAGAAAAGGAACTGAGAGAGAGAAAAAGCGTCTTTAAAGTGCTGAGTCTGCAAAGTCAAAATTATGAAACATAACCTGTCCCATATGCTTAGTTTATCTTACTCTTTGGCAATTAATTTTTGCTAATTACTTTCCTCTCATATCTAGCTAGAAATTTGTCAATACAAAGTGTTCAGTTTTATGCCTTTTTACATTTGTTCATTCACTTTTATTTAATGTCTAATATTTGCAAGGTCCTATCATCCCTAATACTTTCATAAAAAAAGATTCATTTTTCATGAAGCAAGCTATGAAGTCAAAGAATCAGAGAGACTAAGACTCGGAAGAGTCTTTAGATAAACCTCTAGTCCTACCTGTACCAGAACAGGGATCTCCCAATGTAGCATTCTTAGTAAGGGATGATCTAACCTTTGGTTGAAGAGTTCTATTGAAGAATGACCCACCACTTTCCAAATCAGCCCACTTTATTTATGCACAGTTCTAATGGTGGGGAAATTTTTCCATATATCAGCCCCAATCTGCCTCATTGTAACCTTCATTGTTTTCCCCAAATATTTTTCCTTTTAATCTAAATCACCATAATTCCTGAAATTGTCACTTATATGATGTTGTCCAGTTTCCTTGCCATTTGGTGAACTTCTTGGCTGATCAATGTCCTTTTTAAAATGTTGCGCCAAGAACTAAACATAATACTCCAGATGTCATCTCAAAGGAACAGAACCATCTCCCTTATTCTGGATGTTATGCTTCTTTTAACACTGGCTAAGATATTACAGCTTTCATGTCATGCTGGTAAGTTCTACTTCTTTTTTGATCATATGCTCTCTATTTATGTCCACCACGCATCTTTCCATTGACTCATAGTTGTGAATAGAGATCGTGGTATTCTAGGATCCCAGATTTTCAGTTCTAATATATTAGAAATTGAAGTGTTCAACATCCCTGTTTAAGATTGAAAGAAAATATCGGAAGTTACTCAGTTCAAAATAATTATAAATAGGTTCTCTGGTCAATAGCAGTAAGCAGTCAAACGCTATTCAAAATGGTACTGACATATAAGGAAAGATAGGAGAATGAATAGCAGGAGTCAAGCACATTCAATTAAAAGGTTATGGTCTTGCAAAGGGCACACGGGTCAAAAGTTGGGGTAGCTCCCATTATTCCTAGACTTTATTACTCTTTAGTATAAACTGTAACAGGTCATTTAAGTTTTTTGAATCTCAGTTGCTTTATCTCTATAAACCGGATTTTTTTTTATCTGTTCCTTTCTTAAACGTAGGAAGTAAAACTGGACTAGATAAAAATCGGCACTGTGTGGAAGAGAAAAAAGTTTCATGTAAACATGATGCATTTTTATTTCTCCTAATGTTTATAGTTAATTACACCAAGTAAATACAGAGGAAGATGCTAAATAGGCAGAACTACAAGTCACACACAGCAATAGGAGCTGAAATGAACTCTTGCCCATGATATTGCTTCATACTCTTAACATTCAGTCTACAGAGACTTTGCAATCCTGGGGTTTTTTAATACTCTGAAAATGGACATTTGGTTCCAATTCAGCTGTAAATAACAAATCCCAGAAGGAGCAAGAAAAACACCAGGAAGATCATGAAGTCTTAAAGAAGCTGTTTATTGAAGTGGCTTCTATGATGTCTAACCTGATCAATGACTGGCATTTCACAAATATGACTAGCAGATCTGCTAATAGGGATTCAAGATTCTGTTTAAGATTGAAAGAAAATATCAGAAGTTACTCAGTTCAAAATAATCATAAATAGGCTCTCTGGCAAATAGCAGTAATTGGTCAAAGGCTATTCAAAATGGTACTGAAATATAAGGAAAGGTAGAAGAATGAATAGCAGGAGTCAAGCACATTCAATTAAAAGGTTATGGTCTTGCAAAGGGCACACAAATCAAGAGTTGGGGTAGCTCCCATTATTCCTAGACTTAATTATTCTTTAGTATAAATTGCAACAGGTCATTTAAGCTTTTTGAATATCAGTTACTTTATCTCTATAAACTGGATTTTTTTTATCTGTTCCCTTCTTAAATGAAGGAAGTAAAAATGGACTAGATAAAAATCAGCACTGTGTGGAGGGGAAAAAGTTTCATGTAAACATGATGCATTTTTATTTCTCCTAATGTTTATAGTTAATTACACCAAGTAAATACAGAGGAAGATGCTAAATAGGCAGAACTACAAATCACACAGCAATAGGAACTGAAATGAACTCTTGCCCATGATGTTGCTTCATACTTTTAAGATTCAATCTACAGAGACTTTGCAATCCTGAGTTTTTTTAATACCCTGAAAAATGGACATTTGCTTCCAACACAGCTGTAAATAACAAATCCCAGAAGGAACAAGAAAGCCACCAGGAAGATCATGAAGTCTTAAAGAAGCTGTTTATTGAAGTGGCTTCTATGATGTCTAACCTGATCAATGACTGGCATTTCACAAATATGACTAGCGGATATGCTAATAGGGATTCAAGATTCTGTCTAAGATTGAAAGAAAATATTAGAAGTTAGTTCAAAATAATTATAAATAGGCTCTCTGGCAAATAGCAGTAAGTAGTCAAAGGCTATTCAAAATGGTACTGAAATATAATAGGAAAGGTAGGTTTTACTGCCAATAGCCATCCATTTTCCCTTGATGATGCAAAATACTTTAGGTATATTTGTCTCTCACCAAGCAGTATTCCAAATATCTCACAGTTCATGGGAAAAATTTTATTCATCCATTTATTCACTCATTCATTCATTCATTTTTAAATATCTGAGTCTCCCCTTTCTGCCCAGGTTGGAAGTGCTGAAACTAATTATAGACTTGATTTCAATTGTTGACTCCACTCTGTTTCCAATCTGAACTGATTCATTTTTCCTTAGATGATCTGGTAGACCGCTGATCCTAGGAACTCACTAAGTTAATGTTGAATTTATTATGGCTGTCCAATTGGCATAGCCGCCTGAAGCTCAGAATTTTCAAGAGCTCTGTTAGCCTCCATGGTAGATAGGATTACAGGTGTATAGCACCATTCCAAGCTCATGTTTTTTTCATAAGAAAAAAAATTCTATCTGAATTTCTCAAGCTCCTGCAAAAGTATTTGATATTGATTTAAAATAAAGTTATAGATAACAAAAATTACATCTTTTTCCCAAAAAGTGGATAAAAGTATGAGAGCATAGTTTGCTTAAAAACAGAATAGGGAGAAAAGAGGCATAATAAGTTCTGCCTTATTTAGGCTATAAAAAGAATTACTGGTCTGAAAGTAGGATTTTGAAGACTCACCAATGTAACATAATGTCTACTTGGTAAAGGCCATCATTACTCCTAAAACCGTTACTTGTTTCCATCTATTCCATGCATAAAGAAACACAAAATGCTATTTCACCAGAGAAAGGTTTTCTGTCATTCATTATCTCTCAGCTTTGACATAAATTGCAAATATTTTACATGCCAGTTCACATGGCAAGATTCTCAGAGGCTCAGAACCTCTCCAGCAAATGAGAGATAGGGGAAGTGGATATGAGAGCAAGTGTTCATTTTCCAATGATGGATATTTACAACAATAATAAAATTTTATTTTTATAGTGCCTCACTACCATTTGCAATCTGGGTACTTAATACAAATGTGAAATAGTCAAAATAGCATTTAAAATACTATAAAGATATATCAAAATACCATAAACTCAAAGCACGTGATATCCTGTATGTGTCCATTAAAAAAAGAAAGAGATAAAAGAAAACTGTTTCCTAAAAACCTAAGTCTACCGCCCACATCCAAGAACCAAAGCACTCCCCAGTCTAGTAAAGACTAAGATGGAAAAAAAAAATCTTCAGGCACCAAACTTAGTGTATTTGCTCTTTTCCTGTGACCATAGATTATTTTTTAACTTTTTGGTTATCAAGAGAGTAATTATTATTCTTGGACCTTTGAAAATGATACATAGATGTCATTGTCATTATGGTCTGTTGGAAGAAACATTGGACAGGGAGTCAAAAGTCTTAGAATCTAGTTTCAGCTATGCCATGAATTATCTCTGGTAAATAATTTCATCTCTTTGGGCCTCACTTTCTTCATCTCTAAAGGGAATGGGCTTTATTAGGTCATATCTAAAGCCTCATTCAATTCTGAGAGGCAGCACAGGGTTCTGGCTAAATTTTTCTTTAATGTCCCCCACTTTTTATTTCCTATACTTTTCCCCCATTCCTAGCATCCTTCCTATTTCCAGGCATCTAATGTGTTGATGTAATCTAGACTCTTCTGGTTTTTTTTTTTTTTTTGTTTGCTTTGTTTTTGCAAGGCAATGGGGTCAAGTGGCTTGCCCAAGGTCCCATAGCTAGGTCATTATTAAGTGTCTGGGACGGGATTTGAACTCAGGTACTCCTGACTCTAGGGCTGGTGCTCTATCCACTGCACCACCTAACTGCCCCTACACTCTTCTGTTATGGAAGAAATTAGATTTTAAAAATTATTTAATGCTAAGGGATCAATAACTACTAAAAATTATCTCTTTCAGATTTTTGTTTGCTTGTTTTTAAAAGGATGTCAAGGACATCCTTTTAGCAAAATAAAGAATAAATCTTGAATGGCGAAATTTCAGGCAATATCTTGAAATGAAGGATACTGTGATAAAAGTTCACCTTCTCAAGAACCTCTTTTCCCAGCTCTTCAAATAATCATAGTATTTGGGTTTCCTGCAGTTTGATTTAATGTTGGTCTTTTGCTTAGTACTGGAAGACATCTAACAGCACCAGATTATCCCAGGAAACTGAAATGGTTCCAAATTCTACTCTAAGTAATCCAAGATTCATCCTTGGGGGAGGTAGAGTTGACTCCACTCTATTTCCAATATGAAGTGTTTTATTTTTCCTTATATGACCTGGTGGATATTTCCTTAGGTTAGTTAACCTGATCACCTGACAATCATCAACATGGTACCTGAACATCTAATACAGCTATTACCACTTCATAGTTATGTGGTGAATGAGTGAATGACTCCAGGCAGGGTTGTTACAGAATATAGCAAATCTTGTCTCAGTCACCATCTACCAGTCTTGGTTTGAGTCTATATTCCAGTGCCCATACTCTAGCCCACATGAGCCAGAGTGATCCTTGGAAAGGGATCTCTTCTGCCCTTTATGACTATGTATCATTCATATAGATTTTCCTCTATTATAGGGGTTCTTAACATGGGGTTTATGAACATTCCCCCCCACCTCCCTGTAAGAAGACTGTGGATGGGTTTTAGGGAGTACATGGGTGTGGATGGGAAAAATATGTTTCACTTAAATATAATTGTTTTCCATGTAATCCTATGTATTTTATTTTTGTTTTTTTAAAACATTATTCTGAGAAGAGTTTCATAGGTTTTAGCAGATTGCCAAAAGGGTCCAGGACACACACAAAAATTAAAAATCTTTTCTTTTTTGAACAGAAATACAGAGCTTACTATAGAATCTCTCGCTACACATAGGAATTATTCCAAATGGTTTAGAGAAACTTCTAATGCAACCACGTAGATTTTAAATAGCATTTCATAATGGAGACTTGTTCCTAGATATTTTTTTTGTCCCACAATGAGCAAAACAGATACATTCAAAACATAATGCTGTACATATTTACGGACATACTGCCTTTAATGTCTCACATAAAACATTCTCATTGGGCTCAGTGTAAGGAAATTAGATATTATTTCTCTTTATAAAGTTTCATTTTGGTAAAATCTCTTCTACCATATGCAAATACACCTAGGACCTATGATTTCAACAGTGTTGGGAACATGCTTTCCATAATTAGGACTTTTCATGGAGATGAATGATCCAGCATAGGAAGCTTTTAGGGATAGGCTAGTAGAAAGTAATAAATCCATCAGCATTTATTAAGTACTTAATATGACCAGGCAATGTGCTAGTGACTGCAAAGACTTTTACCTTGGAATTACAACCCCTCAATTCAAAATATTGACTCCAATAATTACTAGTTTTATGACTGTAGATAAGTCACAGGTTCTCTGAATCTCAGTTTTCTCATTTATTAAAGGAGGATAAATTCCATTTTTCCAGTTGTAATCTTGAGTCAGTCATTTTACTTCCCTGGATTTTTTTTTTCATTTTTCATTTTTCTCATCTTCAAAAAACTTTTGAAGTTCTTTCTAGTTCTAGGATCTGAGTTCCTACTCACAAAACTGTTGGAGAGTAAACTATAGAAGAAGCAGAAAACATGAATTATATTTCTGGAATAACCTTGACTCCAACTTTCTCAAGGATGAAAGAAGGTACTCTCTGATTTAGTAGAGAAGGTGGGTAAAGCAGGGAAAGGTTAATTTATTTGCTTGGGGTCAGGTGGCTAGGAAGCCATCGGAAGGCTGACTTGAATCTAGATCTTACTAGTGTCAATCTGGCACTCAATATATCTCACATGCTGCAACTTTTTACACCATATGTTTTTAAATCTGTAAGATTTTATAAAAATAATCCCACTTGCCTGCAAATCCCACCAAAGATTGTCATGTACAATATGAGGGTTTTTTTTAACCAAAAAAAACATAATTTCATTGCAGCATCTATATTATCCTAATACAGCAAGATAAACATAAAATAAATTAAGGTCTGAGAGGTCAAGAAAGCCCATTTTATGGAAATAGGGATATTTATTCAGTTGGGAAAGAAAAATGAACAGGACCCAGAAGCAAGAAATATAGCTAAATGTAAAAGAGAAAAATACAAAGATAACTTTTGTGATTTTCTTTTCTTATGACACTTTTATATATGATAAAAGATTATCATCGGAAGCCTGTGGATCCTTCCACATAATACTCCATATGTATTCTGTCAAGCTCAGTTAAAATGCATGCACGGGGAATTTTAAAATCTATTCATAGTAATGAATGCTGTAGTTAAGAACGGAAAGCAGTTTTAGTCATTTAAAACTCGGGGGGGGGGGGAGTTCTCCTTTAGGGCTAAACATTCCATATTTGGTCTCTGTTCAAAAGCAACTTATTTTTGGAAACTTGCAGGAAAAAAATCCATTGCTAACAATAAGCACTAAACTCTTCTGGACTCCCAATACTTTTTCTACCTCTAAATATTGCTATTTTTATTTAAGGCAATTAAGTAATAGCTTCCTTCTCCTGAGTCCTACCTACTCTTATGATAAGGCATTGAATGGTATCCTGGAGATTAGTTCCATAAAACCTAAGATACAAGCACAAAATCTAAAGGGTTCTAGGATCACAAATCTAGAGCTGACCTCTGAGATCATTTAGTCTGACTACTTAATTATATAGACGGGCAATAGAGATCCAAGGAGATTAAGCATCTTGTTCAGGGTCACACAGTATGTAGCAAAACTGATATTTGAAGCTATAGCTTTTCCCACACTAAACTATGTTTTTCTACCCAAGATAGAAAAACTGTTCAGCAATGGATTATGTTCCTGTTGCCAAATTCTAGCCTTGAAACTCAGGGAGATGCAGTTCTGAAAGATTGTTTATCAAGAGATGAATTTTTTTTTCTTGACATGAAGATAATTTACTAGGGGGTGGGTATGGAGGAATGATGTTCTTTATTGCATACTCATATCAACAAAAACAAGGATCTTTAAAAGTTTAGAATCTTGAAGTCTCCTATTTGCTAAAATCACCATATTTACAATGATAAGGTTGATTTTTGCTATTTTACCATTTGAAAATAGCATTCTGAGCAGAATAGTAATATGCACTTCTCAAAGAAGGCATGCAATATAGCCATGGAATTATGCATGGTTAGCATTTATTTGTTAAGGGACATCTGCTCAAACTAGATTCTAAATTTGGATCTATATAAAAGGAAACTTTGAAGAATCAGTATGTTGTTTGTGAGTTGAAGACCCCCAGGAACTTCCAGAATTGAACTTTGCCATTCAGTAGGGTGGAAAGAATGGTAAGTTTGGAGTTAGAGGACAGTTTCAGATCCCAATTCAATCATTTTTTTATTTTAGGTTTTTACAAGGCAAATAAGATTAAGTGGCTTGCCCAAGGCTACACAGCTAGATAGTTATTAAGTGTCTGAGGCCAGATTTGAACTCAGATACTCCTGACTCCAAGGCCAGTGCTCTATCCACTGTGCCACCTAGTCGCCCCCCCTCCCAGTTCAATCATTAAAAACCCGTGTGACTATAGGTAAGACACTTAACTTTCTGGGTTTTAACTTCCTCATTTATAAAATGAAGGAGTTTTATTTGCTGTCATATACAAATGGGGGCCACTAATCTGTATATAAGGATTCCTGTGAGCACATGTTGACTTAGTTTCAAAATGAAATATTATCTTTGAGTTATTGTATTTTTATTTTGTTAATGTTTCTCCCTCTTATTTTTTTTTTTTTATAGTTTTTGCAAGGCAATGGGGTTAAGTGGCTTGCCCAAGGCCACACAGCTAGGTAATGATTAAGTGTCTGAGGCCGGATTTGAACTAAGGTATCCTGACTCCACGGCTGGTGCTCTATCCACTGCGCCACCTAGCTGCCCCCCTCTCCCTCTTATTTTAATCTGATTTGGTTCTCATTCAGAAGTGTTGGCTCATGGGTCCTGTTTGACATAATGGACCAGATGACTTCTGAGCTCTAAATCTATGGTCCTATGTGTTATCTCAAATAGAATTTCATTCTTATACTATAAAAACCAAAATATGTTTTGGTAAAGAAGATAAATAAACCAATGTATTACTCTTCCTCCCCACCTCAGACCAATCCTGGAAAACAGTAGAGTGAACCAGGGAGGAAGTTCCTCTGAGATCTGCTCTAAACCATATTTACTATGGACAGCTCTACTCAGAAAGTGACAAAATCTCCTTATGTATTTTTTATACAATGTATGCATAAGGAATATAATGCATTATTGGTTTGAATATAACTATCCATTTATATAAAATGTACTCCTAAACTGAGACCTTTTTGAAAAGAAAATCATAAATAGGTATATGCTAAAAATATTATACAAAATGATCATATTAAAATATAATATTTAGTGTAGATTTTTAAATACTTAAAATACAATTAAAACCTTTCTTTTGATTCAGACATAGATATTTTTACCAGTCTTCCCATAATACATGTTATTATAGACTACATTTGGGTTTTACCCATATCTGATTTGCAAATAAAAATTTGAACTATATTTGAACTGATGGTGTGAATGGTTTATTGATGATAAAGAGAATACTGATAATACAAACCACCACCAGAGTGGTCTCCCTTCACACATGCCCCAATCTTCTGTATCTTCACTTCAATAACTTACCACCCTTATAAAAAAAAAGCCAAAAATATTATGACTCATTACCTAGTTTTAGTGTTCTATTTTTATATTTGTAATAGGACTGGCCAACTTCTGAATTTTCTCTGGGATGTCATAGATTTTGGTACATGATAAAAGCGATGCATGGCTATCTCCTCAAATAATGCCTGGATGACATTATTTGCACAATACCTGAACAAATGATAAGTTTATCCAAACATTCCTATTCACAGATGTCTTCATGCTAATTTCATTAATTATTTAAGAGATTTATCAGGAAAAGTCACAGTAAAAACATGCCTTAGAAAACTCCTTCTGTAGTGGAAAAATAAAATGGATAAAAAAAATGCTTATTGCCCAAATTATAACAAACAGTTGGACAGATAGCCTGATGAATTAGTATATTAATATGCATGTATTTGGATAATGAGCTTGGGTTAGAAGGATAAGGAGGATAGGCTACATTTCATACTAAAAAATGCAAAAGTGTTTTCATCAATTTCAAATTATTTGATGCTACAAAAGGCTATATTGTAAATTGTAAATTTACCAAACCAAAAAACCTTGTTATTTAACAATTATTTAATATGTCCAAATCATGGACTATTTCAAAGATGAAAATGAAACAATCCCTGCTTATATTTTTATGAGACAGTCATCCTGTTGTTGAGTTGTTTCAGTCATGTCTGACTCTCCATGGCCCCATTTGGAATTTTCTTGGCAAAGATTTTGGAGTGCTTTGCCATTTTTCTTCTCGAATTCAATTTATAGATGAGGACCTGAGGTAAATAGAAATAAGTGCCCAGGGTCACACAGCTAGAAAGTCTAAGGTCATGTTTGTATTCAGGAAGATGAGTCTTCCTATTTCAGGATCAGGAGTCCTGTTCTACCGTACTACCTAACAGTCCCAGCATACATGCATATAAGTAAATATAAAATATTTATAAAAATAAGTGCAAGTTTTGGGGTTTTTTTCATGGTGGGGTACTATTAGCTATAGGGATCAGGAAAAAAACTACATAGAAAGTAGTTCCTGACCTAAGAAATGTAGAAGATAAAGAAAGAATGCATTGCATTCCAAGCAATGGGAAAAGACTGAAAAGGTGTAGAGATAGGGTCTGATATAAGGAATAGCAGATATGAGGAAAAGAAAGCTATGAAGAGCAGAGCTGTCATATTGGGAGAACAATCAGAAGATCAATTGGTTCAACTGCAGAATATCTAAAGGGGGATAAGGTGTAAAAAAAGTTGGAAAGGTGGTTTGAAGCTCAATTGAGAGGGACTTTAAATTCTGGGGTGAATATTTATATTTGATTCTAGAATGATGCCATTTGATATGACACTGGAAACAACAAGACCTCAGAGGAATTAAAATGACAAAAAATTCAAAGAGCAAGAGAATGGGGTCTGTAATCTGGTGGTAGTCTGCTACCAGTGATGAAAAGTGCAGGAAGAACCACTAACAAATGAAAGGATGTGCATAAATGGAAAAGGAGGTGGGACAATCATTTAATGAGAAGGCAAGACAATAGATGGTGACCCAGATGTTACTGGTCCTCTTGAGATTAAAATAGGACAACAGGAAAACCTGAAATGCACTAAGTAGGTCCTCTCTGGGGCTTTATTACAAAACACAATTATTTTCATATTGTCATCCCCTTCTCCCCCCCCCCCCCCACTCCTATAGATTGAGAGTGATCCTTGAGAGCAGGGCTGTCTTTCATTTTTCTTTGCATCCCCAGTGTTTGGCACACAGTGGGCACTTAATAAATGTTTAATTTATTGAATGACTTATTGCACATGGGTAAGAATTGCTAAGGTTGAGAATTATAGGATCAAAGAACTGAGAGATCATTTCCTCCAACTCTCTTATTTTACAGTTGAGGAAATTGAGGCCCAGGGAGGTTAAATATTTAAAGTCACATAAAGAATGTTAGAGATATGATTTGAAAGCAGATTCTCTGAAAGAATCACCACTCAAACATGTTTTGGGGCTCTATTGTAAGTGGAGGAATTAAGTACCCACGCAGATAAAATCACGGATTCTTTTACAGACTTAAGTAAATGAAACCTTTTTACAAGCAAGTCCTTTCATCTCTTTTTAGGTTAGGGTCCAAATTTCTTTGAAAAGGAAAAAAAAAAGAAAGAAAGTTCATACCCCAGGCAACCTTTTCTGATCTTGCTTCTTAACAAGTCCTCTGAATTTTGTATTGGTTTTGTTATGCTGATCTGATATCTAATTTTGTTTAAAACCTCTGCTATAGCAACCAGTTGCAAAGAGGAATTTCTGGGGCCATTAGAGTAGATGGGCCTCAAAAAGCATGCATATTATTTATAGTTATGACTAGAAACTCTGAACTCTTCTCTGAGAGACCATGGGCAGCCCACATTTATTCCAAAAACCAAACAAAATCCAAAATCCAAGACAAATTTTCTAAGATGCAGGGAACTGTAGAGAATGGAGAACAGAATTCTTGGGCCAAATTGTTTAAAATTTGCATCATTTGCCTCATTTCAAACCCAATCTGGTAATGTTAGTGGAATAATCAGAGATAGAACCAATAGGGAAAGTGAAAGGCTTCAGACCACCAGGAAGTTCTGCAGTCAGGGAAGAGTTTTTTCCCCCCTTCTTTTTTCTCAAGCCTTCCAAACCCAAAATACAAGAAACTGCTGCCCTCCGCTGTTTTTAACAACCTCATACTCAACTTAGTCCCCAAATGTCCTTCCCTCTCCACTGTCATACCCAACCACCAAAACTGAAACAAGTTCACCACTTACAAAAAACCACTTGGAAAGGGCTCAGCCTGGAGAGCTCCGAAGAAAGAGGAAAATCAACTGCTGTGAAGGGGAGTGAAGAAGAAGAAGATGCACTAAAGAAGGAAAAATAGATGCTCTCTGAGGGTTATGGGGGGGGGGGGGCGGGCCAAAAAGCAAGCAAGGGAGGACCCAAGGAAGAAGTCAATACAAAACAACTAAAAATAGTGGGACCAGTAGGAAGTTGCCCTGGACAGAGATCTGATCTACCATTGTACTCCAAATCCTGATCTATAAAAAGTCATCTTCTTAAATACATCATCTCCTTCCTATTTCTCCAAGCAAAAAAAAAAAAAAAAACCTGATTAAACATCCTGCTACAGTCTGGTGGCCTTAACACTGCACTTCTTCATTTCTCACTGCAAAAGGTCAGCCACATGTTAAATTGCCGTTCTCGGTGAGAATTTACACTAATCACCAAACCGAGTCAATAACAGCTGCACTCTTTGGTCTTTGCAACCATCCATGAAAATATGGAGGCAGTGAAGGAGCAAGTCTGTGGCAAGCACATGTTAAAAACAAACATTTGATTCGATCCTAAGAGAATTTCTTTAGGTTTGCCTCTTAATTTTCCCCATCTCGTTTCTTGACTTGCTAATTACAGAATTCAGTTCCTTGTTGATGTTAGGTATAATAGATACTAAGGAAAGAAGGAAAAAAAATATTTTTAAATGCTACATATGTTACAAATATTATCTCATTTGATCCTCACCACATCCTGGGAGGTAGGGTTATGATTTTGATCCGCATTTTACAGATGAGGGAACTGAGACTGATAAAGGTTAAATGATTTTTCTCTGGAAAGGTGGTGCAGCTAAAAGATATCTGAGGCTGGATTTGAACTCAGGCTTTCTGGTCCAACACTCTCTTTGACATACTTATCTGCCTGCCCTTTATGGAGCTTATATTCCTCTGGAAAGAATATATTCAGTCAGTCATCAAGCATATATTAAACCTTTCCTTATTTCCTTTAATTTCAGTGTCTTCCTTCTGTTTATTATCTTTAATTTTTCTTGCAAATAGCTTATTTATACTACTTTTTTTCAAGTTATCTTCACATCAGACTGAGATTCCAAAGAGCAGGAAGTATATTTTGCCCCTTTTCATATACCCAGAGCTTAGAACTGGGCATATATATATATATATATATATATATATATATATAATATATATATATATAAAGGCAAAGATGGACATGAATTGGATTTGGGGGGGATGCTGTGCTAAGTCACCAGTTTCACTTTCTCAACCTGAATCACCTCAAAAATATTCATATTCAACAGATATGAACGAGAACATTTGGAGATGGCCCTGGATTCAAGGCAGCCAGGGTTGAGTTAAATTAGGTAAGGTCACACAGGTCATACAGCTAGTAAGCAGCATGTGTCTTAGGCCAGTTTTGAACTCAGATCTCCCTGTTTCCATGGCTGGTACTCTGTTCACTGCTCACATGCTAATGGGGATGGCAAGAAGAGAATAACAAATTAAAACCAATTAGGTCCATACAAGATATATAGAGAACCCATGGAAGGTAATCTGAAAACCTGGGGACACAAGCAGCTGGGAGGACCAGCAATGACTTTTATAGAAGGTGGGATGTCAACTGAGGCTTAATGAAAGCAAGAGTCAGAGATGAGAAAGGGGAAAACACACTGCAGTTATGGGGGACAGCCAAAGGCAAGAATACTTGAAAAGAAGGGGGTCTGGTTTACATGGCAGAAGGATTTTTATCAGATCCTAGAGGACATAGGGAGCCAAAGGAGCTCCCTGAGGTCAGCCCAAGTCTCACATAGGGAGATGACAACTGAGCAGGGCTGTGAAGGACATCAGAAATGAATAGTAATTTCACTCTAGACTTATTTGTACAAAGTCACAGAGACATAAGGAAGATGACACTAGTGTTTCAAGAAAGTGGCCATGGAGCTTGTATGAAAGGGAATGACATGAAATGAGATAGGAAACATCAAAGTGGGCCAGATAGGGAAGGCTTAATGGTCAAACCAAGGTGTTCTCATTTTATATTAGAGGCAATAGAGTCATTGAAGAATTTTTGGGGGTACAAGTGACATGGTAAAAATGTGAATTTGGCAGCTGTGTGGAAGATGTATTGCAGAGGGAAGATATGAGAATTGAAAAGAATCTTAGGGCAGGAATCTTCTCAAGCATCTCTTATCAATGGTCATCCATGCTATACCTAGCAATTTCTAGTAATGAAAAACTCCCTGTCTCCCCAGGCAGTCAATTTAACTTACAATTTTAGAAGTTAGAAAGTGTTTCCTTATATGGAGATGAAATTTGTCTCTATAGCTTTCATTCATTGCTTCTAGCTCTATGAAACAAGCCTAATCCCTCTTCCATATGGCAACCTTTCTAATTCTGCAGACAGTTATCATAACTCTTTCCCTTCTTGGCAAGTATATCATGTCTCCATCTTATTTTTTTTTTTTTTTTTGCACAGAGTAGGTGCTTAATGAACGGAACTGAATTGAATTCCAATAATGATGCTGCCCAAAGCTGAGCACAATAGAGGAGCAATATAGGAATGTTAGCAGAGTCCAATCCACTGGTTTCATAATCTCTAAGTCTATTTACTATATGTTTGTATGTAGGCATCTAGACCCTACTGTACTGATGAACTGTACCATTGCCTTTATTTCAGGGCAACCTATCCTGCAAATTAGTAAGTCCCTTTATTGCTAATTTTCTTCCTATGCTGTACCTTAGAATATAAGTAATAGTAGACATATGTAGTCAGTTTTCTCTTTCCTGTATCATTTTCAGTCCTCTTAGCTAGATCTGCAAATCTCTAAGCAATTATATTCTGAAGACTTTTCTGGTCTTCCCTGTCTTAGTACCTTTCCTCTGAGATTATCTCCCATCTAATATATATATATCTGGTTTGCATGTAGTTTGCATGTAGTTTGCCCATTACATTGTTTGCTCTTTGAGAATAGTGCCTATTTTTTTGATCACTTTCTGTTTTCTTTGTAGTTAGCACAGCAGCTAGCATCTGCTAGACACACAAAACCAACAATTAGAATTAATGTAATATTTTAAAAGGTGAGCAAAATGCTCTCTAAATGTTATTTCATTTTATTTTCATAACAACCCGGGGAGATAGATATTATTATTAGTCCCATTTTATTATTTACTTAATTTTTAAATTACTTATCACTAATTAATTAGCAAATATTAAGCAATGCTATAAATCTCAATTATTTAACTATTTATTAAAATTACTTATAATAAATTTATTATTGCTATTATTTACTATTATTAGCCCCACTTTACTATCATTAGCCCCTACAGATGAAGGAACTGAAGCAGATGGCATCTTGGTCAGGGTCATACAGCTACTAAGCTGTTTGAGGCCAGGTACAAAGTCACATTTTCCTTATTCCAGGTCCAACATGCTTTCTATTATGTCACTTAGCCAACTCTAATAAATGTTTATTCACTTAATGTCACTTATTTATTTCAATTATTAAAATTGCAATATTCAATATATTTAAAATTTTGCTATTCAAAGAAGAGAAAAAGACAACTCCATAGAAATCACGAATTTCCATTATTTACATCTTGGATTTTGTTTTTGCATACTTCAGATTCAACATGGTAGTTCTTATATGTGTCTTGCTCTTAATTTTCTTCTGTTTATTTTTTTATTTTTTAATTAAAAAAAATTTTTTTTCAAGGCAATGGGGTTAAGTGACTTGCCCAAGGCCACACAGCTAGGTAATTATTAAGTGTCTGAGGCTGGATTTGAACTCAGGTACTCCTGCCTCCAGAGCCAGTGCTCTATTTACTGTGCCACCTATCCACCCCCTGTATTTTTTTTTAATGATTCATTGGTGTGCTTTTTCCCCCCACTTTCTTTCCTTTGTTTAGAATCACTATCCCTTCCCTCAAGTCCCACCCCTCCAAAAAAGTCTTTTTCTCCCTGCTAAGAAAAATGTCCTCCCTGTCAACAAATTACTACATCTGTATAAAACAAATTACACACTATCTCTTAAAATTTATGTCTCATTCTGACCTTCTAGTCTATCACTAAGTAAATATTTCCTTCTCAACCCTCATTAAGTGCACTTCATTCCTGACTAAAAGTCTATAATTCCCATAGATTAAGCTCTGGTTCAGAACTCCAAATTCTTTACTTTGACACTATCTTCTCCACCAGTTGTTTCTTTCTCACATGTGACTCTCTTCTGAAATGTTTCTATCCAACTGGAAGCAGGAGTAGACATGTCACTAGTATCTCCTAGGATCTTCTGTGTCACACTCAGGACTTCATAAATCCTGATGATACTTTTTTTTTTGCTTCCTTCTGGCACCACTGTTTGGATCCGCTTGAATAGCTTTGGAAAATCACAGTGATAAAGGCATATTAAATGAAAACCCCATCACAGAATCCCATGACATAAATCAATTAAAGGTTGCTGAATTACTTGGGCAGAGTAGATCTTCACTAAAATATCATGTATTCTTTGAAATCTTAACAAGCTAATGGAATTTTAAAAATTACCTTTAAGGTTTCGGAGTAAATTTAGATTAAAAATAAACTCCCTTAACTATTACATATTTTAGTTGAGTTTTCGAAGTTGAAAAATTTTCTCTCTGCTTTATTTACTGCCAGATCCTTTCTCTATCACTTTTCTGTCCAAGTTATAGAAATTTTCATTTTTTTCCCTAAAAATGCAAATATCCAATATGTCAAACATATTGGGAACATTAAATTACACAAATTCAAGGTCTTACCCCACAACTCGCTTATTCCTTGAATGGACATTCTTTTCTTCCCCAAAGGAAATGCCAACATTGATAAAATACAAACTTCTGTATGTACTCTTTGGTTCTTTAATTCATCTTTATTTTGATTATGGGGAAAATCACTTTCACTTGAAACAAATGAAATGATTTTTTTCTGGTATAGATGTACTGGAATTTTGTTGTTAAGCATTTGATGCAGGGCAGGGGGATCCTTTTTCCTTTCTTGAGGCACACTGCCTGGGTTAACCTGGACATCACATTTGCATATCAGCTAACTTTCTACCAAATATGGTGATCAGGGAATTGCCCTGGCTGCTACATTTGGAGAGTTTCCATGACATTTGTAGTCCTTCAAAAGTTTAGAAACAAAGAACACTCTAATAACTATTTAATAAGAATGCATTCCAACAACAAATCAACAAGCATTTGTTAAGCACCTAATAAATATCAACCTTTGGAGATACTAGTAATGGAAAACAAAATCATACCTAACCATAGGGAATTTATATTTAAATAGGAGAGATTAAAGTGAGAGAAGCTCTATTTTTTTTTTTTTTTTAGGATTTTGCAAGGCAATGGGGTTAAGTGGCTTGCCCAAGGCCACACAGCTAGGTAATTATATTAAGTATCTGAGGCTGGAGTTGAACTCAGGTACTCCGGACTCCAGGGCCTGTGCTTTATCCACTGCACCACCTAGCTGCCCCTCTAGAAGCTCTATTCTTTTTGGCCTCCCCCCTCCCCCCCCCCAGCAAAAAGCTGCATTGCTCTGGGTATGGTTTAGGATATTTGTCCTAAAAATCAGCATTCCTAGTTATGACTGCCACCAGCATCTTCTCTTGGAGAACATATACCACCACCAGTCAACCTTTGAAAGATAATTCATTTTGAATTATAGCCTACTTAGTTCTATATTCATCTTGGTTCTTTTAGTTGAACAATTCAAAGCAAACATACCCTTTAAAGTCTCCATGGGAGAAACTAAGATTTGACCAACACCTCACACACTATACCAAGATAAGATCCAAATGGACAGGATTTAGACATAAAAAAATTACTATGAGCAAATTAGAAGATTAAGGACTAGTTCACCTGTCAGATCTATGGAAAGGGAAGCAGTTTATGACTAAGGAAGAGATAGAGAACATCACTAAAAACAAACTAGATGATTTCGATTACATTAAATTAAAAAGCTTATGTACAGACAAAACCACTGTAACCAAGATCAAAAGAAATGTAGTAAAAACTGGGAAACAATCTTTAATGTTTCTGATAAAGGACTCATTTCTAAAACATACAGAGAACTGAGTCAATTTTTAAAAAAAGCCATTCCCCAACTACAAATGGTTAAAGGATATGCAAAGGCAATTTACAGATGAGGAGACCAAAGCAATCCAGTCATATGAAAAATTGCTCTAAATCATTACAGAGAAATGCAAATTAAAGCTTCTCTGAGGTACCACTTCACACCTCTAAGACTGGTCAATATGACCAGAAAGGATAATGACCATTGTTGGAAGGATTGTGGGAAATGTGGGACACTATTACATTGTTGGTGGAGCTGTGAACTCATCAAACCTTTCTGGAGAGTTATTTAGAACTATGCCCAAAGGGCAACAAAAATGTGCATACCCTTTGATCCAGCAATATCACTACTGGGTCTATACCTGAAGAGATGATGAAAAAATATTCATAGCAGCCTTGTTTGTGGTGGCAAAGAATTGGAAATCAAGTAAATGTCTTCAATTGGGGAATGGCTTAGCAAACTGTGGTATATGTATGTCATGGAACACTATTGTTCTATTAGAAACCAGGAGGGACAGGATTTCAGGGAAGCCTGGAGGGATTTGCATGAACTGATGCTGAGTGAGATGAGCAGAACCAGAAAAACACTGTACACCCTAACAGCAACATGGGGGGGTGATGATCAACCTTGATGGACTTGCTTGTTCCATCAGTGCAGAAATCAGGGACAGTTTGGGGCTGTCTGCAATGGAGAATATCATCTGTGTCCAGAGAAAGAATTGTGGAGTTTGAACAAAGACCAAGGACTATTAACTTTAATTTAGGAAAGAAAACTGATATCTTACTGTCTGATCTTGCTATCGCTTGTACTTTGTGTTTCTTCCTTAAGGATATGATTTCTCTCTCATCACACTCAATTTGGATCAATGTATACCATGGAAACAATGTAAAGACTGGCAAATTGCTTGCTGTTAGGGGTGGGGGGAGGGAAGTAAGATTAGGGGAAAAATTGTAAAACTCAAAATAAATAAAATCTTAAAAAAAGTCTCCATGGGATATGGGAAAAGCAAGAATCAAATATAGGATCAACCCTTCATAAATATACCTTGACAAAGGTGAGTACTGGCCTTGTAGGTTTTGAAATTTGACTGTGTGACCCTCAGCAAGATAGGCTATTTCCAAAAAATCTCTCAAAATCTATACAATATGTTGCTGATTTATATCAGTATGCTAGAATTCTCATCCCCCCCCCCCCAAGAAATGATGGGATTCCAAATAGCATGTCTGATAAAGAATTCACTAGATGCAGGCTTTCTTGCAGGCAAGTAGGCATTTTACTAAAGGCACAGTGGGCTGAGGGTTGGGTGATACTCTAGCAAAGAGATATCTGATACATGATCTTTATATTGGGCAAAGTAAAAAGAAGTAGAGAAAAAAAGTTCTTTTAAGATGACTCTAGATATCAAAAAAGTTGCCACCAAGAAAATGGGATAGTGCCACCAGGGACAGAACTTAAAATTAAGCTATAAATGTGCTTGTGAAGGAGGGCTTTCGGATGTCAAAGAAGACCCCAGGTACTGATAGTAAGTAATTAGGTCCTAATCAGACCCCAATTCTAATGTAAACTAAAAGGACAAGGATGGCCATAAGCATGATGGAGCAGTGGGCAATGATAACTGGTAACTAGAAGACAAAAAGACCTTGGGCAAAAAGCAGAGGCAGCAGAGGGGCCTTGGGCAGAGGCAGAGCTCGCACAGTTAGTAATTAAGTCATAACTTGAATTCCCAGTTCTAGCAAGGTCACAGGAAGGACATTCAGAGCAGATCTGAATGTTGGAGAGAGAACTCATTAATTGGGACCCTTCCATCAAATGGAGGCAGTTTCCATACCCGTAGACCTCCTTGCCAATAAAATCACAAATCTGAACCTACTTAAAAAAAAACCCAAAGCAAACTAATTCTACCTAGCAAAAGCTATTAGTATCATTACTACCTATTTCAATCATTGAACCCAATAGCTATTAATTAGCACATAGCTACTAAGGAAAGATATCACGTAGTAATCTATGGCAGTGATTTATGGTATAGAATGATCTGCAAATTCAACATGCAATCATTCTGTAATCAGAGGCTGTCTAAGGTTAAATACTACTTTCTCTTCCTGTGGTAAAACAGTTCTATCCAGAGTTTCACTGTACTTTTAGAGTTTATTTTTCCTGAAATGTTTGTGGTTTTAACAAAATTGTCAAAAACATATGCATAAGGGCTTAACCTTCCCTCAAAGAAATTAGCCAACCAGGCTCCCTGGGAGGCAGTTGTGAGTCACTGAAGCCCTCAGGTTTTGAACACCAATCAAAGAGTTTAACGGGAGATGAGTTTCAAAAAAAAAAAAAAGGCAAAAAGGTCACATCACAAGAGAAGGCCTGAGGCTTTCCAAAATCCTAGTTTTGTTTTTTTTTAGAGTAGAAAATAAATAAACTTATCTAAGGTCTTGGACTACAGACTAACCCCCCTTGAATCCAAAGACCTAGAGCAATAATACATTTCTCTGTGGATTGGACATTGTCCTTTGACATTCCCATTTGTCCTCAATAGCTTGTCTTCATCATCGTTTGGCTTCTTGACCAGAAATTTTTCCAGTTTGGTGAAACTAAAAGTCTTAAAGTAGAAGTCTTGGAATCTGAACTTATTCCCTGCTCTATATGCACCATTCTCATAGGATATTACCAAATCCTAGACTCAATCTGTTTTAAATTAAGGTATTTTACCTGTATCTCTGTTTGGATCATTCTAGACCCTGGTTCTAACTATCAACAAAAACATTCCGATACAACAAGGAATCAGTAGTTTATTTCCAAACTGTTTCTATTGCACATAATCAAATTACTGAGGCAGGGTAGAAGACAGAAGTCTTCCTTTTTGAACTAAAATGATTTTTTCAAATATTTCCATGATTCTCTAAGTGACCAGTAGTATTCTAGGATTATTTTTTTATTGACTTGTGGTAGTCTTCTGAGACTGTATTGGTCTGATCAACTATAGTAAGACATACTGCCCATTGACCCTGACATCATGATGTTATTTTGGTCCCCTTTGACTACAAAGGACAACAGTGATGCCAGGGATATAGCTCTATAGGGAGACTTCTCTTTTTTCTACGATATTTTTTTTTTCAGTGATCTGCTCTTAGATACATTTTTTTTTGAATTTTGAAGAATAAATAGGGTCTCTTAAAAGATTTAAAACAATCATTTATATTGTGATTAATTATAAAAGTTAGTTTTTATAAGTAAAAAAATCTCAAAATGGTTCTTTTGTAGATTTAAGAGTATTGAATACATGTATCTGACACTTAACAAACCCTATATAGCACCTGATCTGTATGTACAGGATAAAAGATATAACTTTTTTTTTGTTGTTTTTGTTGTTTAGGTTTTTGGCAAGGCAAATGGGGTTAAGTGGCTTGCCCAAGGCCATACAGCTAAGTAATTATTAAGTGTCTGAGACCTGATTTGAACCCAGGTACTCCTGACTCCAAGCCGGTGCTTTATCCACTACGCCACCTAGCCGCCCCAAGATATAACTTTTGACCTCACTAAGTTGACATTTTAGTGGAAGAAGTAAGAGCTATATACAAATAAGTAAGAAGTTGAAGGGGAAAGTTTTTTCGGGGCTTTATCATTACATGAATCCAGAGAAGGAAATTGAGGAGTAACAAAAGGACCGTAGTTTAGAAAATTTGAGTCAATGAGGAAGGTGGAAGAAAAGACAATGACTTAATTATCTCCAGAATATAACTCAATTAGAGTAATGATTCTTAACTTTTTTAAAAAAATCATACATCCTCCCGATAATCTGAGGAAACCTATATAGATCTCTTGACAGAATATTTTTAAAGGTATAAAATAAAAGGCATTAAAAAAAAGCAAAGGAAGAGCTGTGTTCAAATTCAGCCTTAGATAGATATAACTGTGTGACCCTGGACAAGTTACTTAAAAAACAACAACAATAACAACAACAACAACAAAAAACCAAACCTCTGTTTGCCTCAGTTTCCCCAACTGCAAATGAGAATAATAATGTCACCTCTCTTCCAGGATTGTTGTGAGGAACAAATTAGATAACTTATATACAAATAATTTCTCATAATATAATTAAAGTAAATATATAATATAATATATGCAAGATATAACTTGAAAACTAATAAATATAATATCTGTAATGTATATAATATTATGTATGAATTATGTATTACAAACATGATATAGTTATTCTAAAAGTGCTTAATATAATTCTTGGACACATAGTAAGCAATATAGAAATACTTATTCTTTTTGTCCCTTTCCATTTCCTACTTTGTGCCTCAGTTTCTTTATCTGGGGATGGGCAATAGTCCTGAATCCTTACAAGATTATTGTAAGGATTAATTGAGATCATATATGCAAATCATTTTGTAAACTTTAGAGTATCATGTAAATGATAGCTTTAATAATAATAATTAGAATTAAATCAATTATAAGGAAACCAGAAGTTCATAAATATAAATATGCAATTTTTCCTCATTCAGGTTCATGTACCTCTTGGGAGTCTCTTGGCTACAGGAGCAAAATCCTTGAGCTAGACTATTTGTGTCCATTGGACCAACCCTGGACTTTATTAACATAACTTTAAGCCTGGTATGAGGAGCATGCTGTAGAGAATAGAGTATTAGATTTGAGGCAAAATGATTTAATTTAAATTCTACCACTCAAACTTATTTGTTTTGTGGGTCCCCCACCTTAATCATCTCAACTCCCAGCCTCCTTAAGACCTCTTTACCTAAGATGAAGGAAACTAGAAATCACAAATTGTTTGCCTGTTCCACTTACTGTAATAAGGTTCTCAAACACTTATATTTGTATGTAATAATCATGTTTTTATTCCCACTATAGATGGTCTGGATTTCACTTTAAAGCACAGGGTTAAGCATGGTCTTCCTTCAGGCCCTGGGAGTCCTGCCAGATCTTTCAATCTATGTGAGATTAACAAAGGAGTCAACCTGCTAAGAACGACATTACAAAGAAGAATGAGGAGGGTCAGAGAATGTTCTGAAAGTAGCATTTGTTCATTTAAATCCCTTGCAGGCAAAGGCCCCATGGACTTAGGGTCTCAGTGCTACAAGCCTGGGCGTCTAGCTTTGCAGAAGTAACACACCCACTTAGAGTCTTTCAGTCATCACTGGAATCCACCCAGTTTGCCCAAGGGGAGAGATACCTTAACAATGAGATAAAGACAGAAAGACAGGCTGCCACAGGCCACTCTATCTGCTGCTAAGGGAAGGCTCAAGAAGAAGACTCAGAAAAAAATCAGTGTTCTTGACAAATTCTTGGGATGACATTACCAAAGACTCCAAAATAACAAAAAATGAAATAAAATGATAAACAATAATGTGCAACCATGTGTGGTACAATAGTTACTACCTAGGAAGCTCTGGATAAGTAATCCACCTCTGCCTCCCTGGGTTTCAGTTTCCTTGCTTGAAAAAGGAGGAGACTGGACTAGACAGCCTCCAAGATCCCTTTCAACTCAAGATCCAATAATGATGAAGATTATGATTTTGATAACAATACCATCACACCTTTGAATACTGTTTAATGATTGATTTTCAAAGTAATTGATGATATGAGATGAGACAGTTGAAAAATACTCACAAAATGTGCATTTGGAGTCTAATATGGATTTGCAGTCAGGTACACCTGTATTCAAAAATTAATTAAGTTCTTTTTTTTTTTTTTTTTTTTTGCAAGGCAAATGGGGTTAAGTGGCTTGCCCAAGGCCACACAGCTAGGTCATTATTAAGTGTCTGAGATCAGATTTGAACCCAGGTACTCCCGACTCCAGGGCCGGTGCTTTATCCACTGCGCCACCTAGCCACCCCATACACCTGTATTCAAAACATGATTCTGACAATTATTAACTGTGACCCTGCATAAGTCATCTACCCTGAGTTTCAGTTACATTATCTATAAAATGGGTAAAAGTACCTCTCAGAATTGCTGGGAGGTTCAAATGAGAGACTATATTGCAAAATATGAAAATAAAATTATTACAAATTTATTATTATTGCTATTATTGTCATTATTACATAAATCAATGGCTTTCCATTCAAAGTAGACAATTTCAGCTATGTTATTCATTTATTTCCATGTTGTTTCTATTCTTCAGAGCATTTAGTTCTTATATAACAACTAAGGCAGTTGACTTGAAAATTCTGAGATATATTAAGCAAAAGGGCTTTCAAAAAACTTTTTCACCTTTTCTAACAGTCAAGCAACAAGAACAAATAACAAATAATCTATTGTCCAACTTTTTTTTTATTCCCTTATATTGGAGAAAATTTTTCAGTGACTACACATTTGTGGAACAAAGGGTTTAAATCTTTTTTGAATGTTTCTTGAAATATTCGGACACACTTAGGCTCCATTAGTTTCCATTTAATAGTGACTTGATGGTTTACTTAGAAAATGCTGTGGAATCAGTAATTGGGACAATAGCTTCAGCAAAATTGAAGATTATAACATAAAGTCTCAAAATCATATATATATATATATGTGATCTATATATAAAGACAATAATAAAAACCTAGAGGCAGTAGTAGAAATTAAAATTCCATTACACATAACTAATAAAAGCATAAAAAATCTGGGGATCAGTCTAGCAAAGCACTCAAAAAACTTATAGAGACTTAATGACAAAGGGTTCTTTAAAGAAATAAAGAATAACAAATAGCTGGAGGAATAGTTAGCATTCTTTTCTGGGATGTGCCAATGTAATCAAAATCACAGTATAACTAAAGTGAATTTATACTTTTAATGCTGTGTCAATCAGTTATCAAAGGAATACTTTACACAATTCAATGAATAATAACAAAATTCATTAGGAAAAATCAAAAAGAGTATAAAAAGAAATGATAAAAAAAGTAGGAATGAAAGAAATATAGTACTTTTAGATCCAAAACTATATTTTAAATCAGCAATCATTACAACTATAAGGTACTGGTTAAAAAATAAAGAAGTATATCAATGGAACAGACTAGACAGGAGAGCAAAAACAATGGAAACTTGTAGCCTAATGTTCAAAACCCAGAAAACATGAATTTCTTCTGAACTTCCTATCTGATAAGAGCTGCTAAGAAAATTGGAAAGCAGTTTGGCAGAAATTAGATTTAAACCAACATTTCACACCATATTTTATAATTTAGTTTCAGCAGTTAACTTTAAAGATCATACTACTAAGAAAATAAAAGCAAAACCTATCATGTACTTCTTAAAAACACATGTACGAGACATATTCTTTAAATTTTTTAAAAAGAAATTTGTTTCCAATTCCATGCAAAGATAGTTTTCAAAATGCATCCTTTTGCAACCTTTTGAGTTCCTTAGTTTTCTACCCCCCTCTTCCCTTCCCCCTTCCCATGGAAACAAACAATCTGATATAGATTGTACAATTGTGTTTAACATATTTTCATCTTAGTCATGTTGTGAAACAGGAATTAGAACTAAGGGGGGAAAAAACCATGAGAAAAAAAACATAGAAGTTTTAAAAAAGGAAGCATTGCATGCTTTGCTTTGTATTCTGATTCTTTTTTTTTTGGATGTGGAAGGTATTTAGGAGATATATTTTTAACCAAAGAAGGATAGAATCAATGAAAAAAATATAAAATAGATAACTTTGATTAAAACTGAAAAGTTTGTGTACAAACAAAAATGAAATCACATAGGATAAGAAGGGCAGCAGCAAAAAAGGCAAACAACAACTTTGTATCTAATTTTTCCCATATAGGTTTGGCTTCCGAGATATATAACTAGGTATGTGTATATGGAAATGTAAGTAAATGTATGTATATGTAAGTAAATATGTCTATGGAAATGTTAGTAAATATAAGTAAATATGTATATATGCAAATGTAAGTATATGCAAATATAAGTATATATAGCAAAAGCTATTGAAACAATTGCAGACTATTAACCAAGTTCATGAAAGAATGTTCCCAATGACTAACAATGAAAATATCACAATAAAAGAAAAAAGTTACCAGTGGCTCTCTAGGATTAGAACCTACTGCAGCAAGGAGGGGTTAGGAGAATAAGCTTGCACTACCCTTACTACTAATAGTAATCCTTCAGGATTGAATCAATCAAATCACTGAGAGCTTTAAACAGAAGGGAAAGAGGAAAAATTCTTGTCTCTGATGGTGTCAAACTAAGGAAGACAGTGAAAAAAATAAGTGACTTGGTCCATTTTCTGAGGGAGCACAGTGTTGGGATATGGGATCCCAATTTAAAATAAAATAAAAAATGTTCCTTTCAGTTGTACAAATTAGAGGTCAGTATTTTATGATTATATATCTCAACATGAAGCAGGAAAACCTAGGCAACATCTCTCTCATATTAGATGCTATTATTTTCAGTTTTATTCTATAGTTCTAGCATTGAGCTCTTAAGTAATATAATTCCAAATAAATGATTCTAGGTAAGAAGAGCTCCAAGACTCATGTGTGAATACCATTGCCACTCCCTCTGATACTTACTAGCTGTGTGACCTTGGACATGCAGTATAACCTCTCTGTGCCTCCAATTCCTCATTTACAAAATAAAGATAATAACATTTGGGCAACTGACTTCCTGGGAGTGATGTGATGATCCAGTGGGATGGTAAATGTGAAAGTTCTCCTTTACCAGTAAGCACTAGATAAATGCAAGCTATTGCCATCTGGAAAACTCTGTGTTTTAAACATGAAAAGGTAATTGTTAGCCCTTGTGGTTTCTGTGAGAGTTGTCACAGTTTATTTGTCCTATGGGCATATTTGCTGGCACTCCCTGCTTAATAATTTACAGTGTTTGGTAAATAGAATGCATGGTACAGGTTTTACAATCCTCCCACAAATCTCTAAGGGCTGTGATTGGGTGGGGTGAGGATGGGGGATGTTTAGTATGGCTCAGGTTTATTTCCTGGATCCTATCTCTCCTCACCTTTAATAACTGTCACACTGATCACCCAAGGACAGGCATGTAATAATCACAACCCAAGCCATACAGCACGTTTAGTTTCATGAAATCCATTCCCTACCATAACCTTGTGAGAGACATAGTATGATCATTATTACCCCATTTTACTATGAGAAAAGTGAAGTCCTGAGAGCTGTGAGCCAGCAACTGTAGTGACTTCTCATTCCAAAACCAATGATATTTCCAATACACTGTGCTAGTAGATGTTAGAAAGTTGGTATATAGGATGGGGAGAAACTACAACATTAGTTTTTAATAGCCAACATCTAGTTCAACCAATCAACAAACATTTATTAAGCACCTGTTGTATATTGGGTACTGCTTCAAGTGCTGGGGAGGATACGAAAAGAGGCAAAAGACAGTCCCTGCCCTGAAGGAAGTTGAAATCTAATGGGGGAGACAGTTTACAAAGAAATCTATTAAAAGTAAGCTATACACAAAGCATGAGTGGGAAATAATTAATAGAAAGAAGATACTGGAATCGAAAGGTTAAGGAAGGCTTCCTGTAGAAGGTGAGATTTTAGTTGGAACTCAAAGGAAGCCAGAGAGGTTGTTGATTAGAGTGGAAGAGGGAGACTATTCCAGGAATGGGGGAATAGTCAGAAAAATTCCCAGAGCCCAGGAGTTCAATGCAACTGGATTGAAGAATAACTGTCCAGGCAAAAACTAAGAAAAGCTTGGCCCTAATTCCAAAGGATAAGATTTAGAGCTTCATGTGATTTAACTTGACCCTCTCATTTCAGAGATTGGGAAACTGAGGCTCATAGAAGTGAATGACCTGATCAATGACATTCAACTACTTCTAATTTTCTTTTTGTATTGCCAGCATTTAGCAAAGCTCCTGGTACATTGCAAGTTGGTCGGCTTTACTTGCTGAATTGTCTTATAAGAGAAATGAACAATCATCAGCTTAAGGGTTTGGATTTCAATCTGATGTTCCTTTTGACAGTTAAGGAAGGCTTCATGGAAAAGGGGAACTTGGGAATAGCTTTAAAGAAGATGAGATCTAAATTTGGCAGATGAGGGAATAGGAGTCATTTTTAGGGGTGAAAGGTTTTATACATTTATAATTTCCAACAGAGCAATTTAAACTGAAAGTCAAGGGGTTAGCATAAATAGGAATGATGGAGGGGCAGGTAAAATAAATGGCAAGGTATAACTGGTGAGCTGAGAGATGGTCGTAATCAGAGGTTGAATCTAGTGAAGAGAACTAGTGAAAATTTGTTGAGAAGGGGACTGATAAGAAAGAATGCAACCTCTATTGTGGAGTTCAACAGTGATTGTGCTGTTGAGAGAGGCAATGAACAGGGGGACAACAGGGCCCTGTTATAGAAGTCCAAATCAGTTGATAGGACTGGGAAGAGGGATGTGACAGTGGAAAAAGAGAAAGAAAAAGAGAGATACAATCAATTGGACTGGCAGAATAGTTCAATTTAAATTACTTCCAGGAGCTATACAATCAAGATGGAGAAGAATAGCAAATAGAAGTTTTTTGGGGAAAGTAAGTTTTGAAGTTCAGAAAAATATACTTTTTTTCTTAAAAATTTTTTTAATATATTTATTCAATAGTTTGACCATTCCAAAAGCCTGCTCTCTACAGATGACTAAGAGAAACAACATTTCAAGAGCCTTGAGATCTCTTTTCTGAGAAGCCTAGGTCCCATGAGTAGAATCCATGTTCATCTCCTGCCAAGTGTTTGTCATGGATGGTTTTCTTTATGTCACTTTTTTGATAATGTTTGGGACTGGATAGTAGGTGAGCATACTGTTTACTTTTTTATATCTACTGTATTTAGCATAGTACCTAGTACATAGTAGGTATTTAATAAGTGCTTGATTACTTGACTTGATTTCATCCTATCCCTGTATAAACCTACCTTCTGATAACATCACTTCATGAAAGAAGCAATGGGAAGAGCAAGAACTAAAGTAAATGGTAGGCAGTGCTCTTCCCATCACATGATCTCAGTTTTCTGAAGGGCTTGGATTCAATTTCATGTAATTCTACAGAGGATGATGGGATCATAGATTTAGAACTAGAAAGGATCTCAAGGTTCAGTATCCTCATTGTACAGATGGAGAACTAAGACTCAGAAAAGTCAAATGATTTGCCCAAGGTCACACAAGCAGTAGACCAGGCCAATTACCTCATCTACAGTGGACTGGGGAAAGTTTGCCAAGTCTGAAGTGAGCCAGAAATAGATTAACACTGATTTTAAATGAAAAGGATCATGAACACTTTAATGGCCCAAACTGGTCAGGGCCTTGGTTTTATATCTCTCCCAAAAGACAATTATAGACCAGGCAATAACATTAAATGTACAATGTAATTTAGCTAAGAATTATTAATGCCATTTTATGCAGGTAGATAATTAAACTATTAGGGACTGTTCTATCTTGAGCCTTTGACCCAATCTTTTCTCAGAGTTCAAACATGATAAGCGCTGTGTTTGGAGCGCATCTTGGAGGCTAATGGAAAATTCTGCTCCGTTTCCTCTGGAACTCCATGCTCATTAGTTATAGCACACCAATTAAAAGCTTTGTTAGGGAACCAGAGGAATGCGCCACAGCACATGTACTGGCCAGGAAGCTTCTTTCACATATCACATGGATGGATGGGTTTCTATGGCAAGCCAAGCATCACGTTAGGAGGTCGTGTGCATTCGCTTGCAGGACCAACAAAAGCAACCCAGGAATTTTCAAGTCAGCAAGTCTCTGGGATCTGCTCTTTTTCATTTGACCTGATAAGGATTTAAAAGTTTTCATTAGCCTTGTGAATCTTGGCCAAGTTAAATGACAAACACATTAAACAGAAAACAGGTTGCATAATGAAAGACATCCTGAGCATGATAATTTTCTAGATAGGGAGATCAGCTCCAGCCCTTAGTCAAGAAGTAATTTCTCCTTCAACCCCAAGTTCACCCTTCCCTCCCTCCAGTCATGCAACCATAAGGGGTGAAGACAGGGTTAATACTGCGGCAAACTGCTTATGAACTGGAATAATATGTATTTTTTTTGAAGGGGATTATTGCTGTTACAGACTACTGATGAGAGTTTGCAACTGCAATTCTTAATTAAGAAAATAAAAGAACTTGGCAGCCAGATGCAGATCGTGTACTCAATGACCAACTCCACCCTAAATCATCTGCATAAAGGGTTTATTTTTAATAATAATTTTTATTAGATATACAATCTAAAATAATGCAGTGGGGCTTTAGAAACATTGTCACTGGTACTTGAGATCTTAAGAATGCTATTTGTTTGGTCTTTATGAATCCCTTGCTATTATCTCAACATTTCATTCCGACTGACTTGTTTCCATAGAGGATTTTAGGACTCAGCATTCTTAAATGTTGGTGTGTTCATTGGACGTCATAAAAGTATCTCTTTCTAAGGCTACATTTCAGGTAACTATGGCATTTTCCTTGATTAGTAAATCCCATCTAGTTAACTACATATAATTTATGTTATAGTATTATATATATATTATAAAGGGACAACTATAGTATGGTCATGTAAAGTATAAATTATAGATGAGTCATTGATTGACACATTGCTGGAAGAATTTTCAACTTAGAAATTCTAATGATGGCTTCTGATGAAGGCTAATTATAAATTCTTAAAAAAAAATCTGTTATTGGAGTCCAAACTTTGCTCAAATATTTTAATCGCAAGTTCATTTTAGTTCAAGGAACTCCGGCGTCATTTGGAGAGGTTCATCACCAGATTGGTCACAAGTGATGCTATTTTTGGCACAGCAACTCTTGAAGATGAACAGCAACTAATTTATAGGGGTTGTAATCTGCTTCAGTGAAATGAGTGCCTCACACTGAAATAATTCAGAACCTTAATATATTGATATATAATACTTTTTAGCACCTTCTTTGTCCTTCTTTGTTAATCTGTCATTGTCATGGAAAGTAGAATGGGTCATAGCAGATGAAGAACTGTTTTGTATATTTTTCAATGTTCATAGGTTGCTCATCTCATAGTGGCTAATCTGGTAATTTTTCATTTTAAAAACTGTGCAATGAAAATATCAATTGCCCAAGTAATATCATTCAGTCAACTAATTCATTGATATATACTCACACATATATATGCACATATGATGGATAGATATTAAAGATGAAAAATGGCTTAGACTCAGAACTGAATGTGGGGAAGATACTGAGGAAGAGTACATTTGGAAAATTGCTGTATAGTCAATAATCCTGAGTCTTTTTTTTTTATAAAAGACTACTATGCTCTTGCCTTAAAAATCCATTTTCTTGATGATTAAAGATGTCTGAACATAATAGAATATCCTGATCTTAGAAGAGTCAAAATTATAAATGAGACAAAGGACAACAGGAAGAGATACAATGGGTAATTTAGTAGGCTATGGCATAAAACTGGTGATAACTTATACATAAGAAGTCAAATAAATGCTACCATCAAGGACACATATGACCAGAAATAAGATCAGTTATGTAGAAGGAAAGGTAGCAGATGGACTGGTATAGTATGAAAAACTGAAGACAGAAAACATGATAAGGAGTCAGCATTATTGGATTTCAACACATGGGCATTACATAAAGCTAAAGAAGTTTAGAATTTTCATTGGTAGAGGGGAGTTCCACCATAAATAGTTTACAGATTCATTTATGAATACAATAAAAGAGAAATAAGAATAAAAGACCTTTCTTTAACATTCAGTGTTGGCAAAAAAGAAAAAAAGTATGAATTGTGCTTATTTGTCTTATTTCAACACATTCTCAAGCATAAACATGTATATACATACATGTAAATATAAATATATATATATATATTCACATGATTAAAACCATAGCATTTGGACATGGACACCCACAGTTTTTGTAAAACATATAAGTTCTGTGACTTCAAAACATTTAAAAAAATGTTCAGTGACTTGAAAGAATAAATCTGACGTACTAAGAATGTTATTTGCTCCCTGGGAATGACCTAGGCTCTTAGGAAAAGCCGACTCATTAAGAATGACTAAAACATGTTTTAACATCAATATATTGTCTCCTCCCCAGGATCTCCAAGCTCTTAACCAACAAGGACTAATTATTCCCACATTACTGCAAAAACTGAAACAGAAAAGCATAATACTAGGCAAAGTCATTTTACTGAATGGGTTAATGTGAGGAACATGTAGTATAGAAAATTGAAATTCATAACTAATTTAAATAGCAGAACAAATTCCCAGAGTTTGGCCTGAAATCAAGAAGAGTTGAATTCCAATTGATCTCAGACATTTCCTAGGATGTGACTCTGGGCAAGTTATTTAAACCTTTGCTTCTTTCAGTTTCCTCATCTGTAAAATGGAGAGAAGAATATCAACCACTTCCCAAGGTTAAGATCAAGTTGAGATAATATCCATAAAGTGCTTAGTACAATGCGCCCCTGGGTATAATGGGAGCTATATAAATGTCAGCTACTATTATTATTATCTCAGTTTTATTTTTCCGATTTCACCTGACCCTCTGCCAGTATTGTCATCAAGGAGTATAATATCCTAAAGGTAGAAAGCAGGGGAGAAGATGGGTGGCTTAGGTGGTTGGAGCAAATTATGGGGTTAAAAATAGGATGGAGGGCATAGGTAAAAAGAGATCCCAGAAATACCCTCCAATTTTATCCAATTTCTCTGCTTATTCATCCATTAGAAGTGTGTGAGACTGGTGTATCCTTCTGTTGGTATAAGACAGGAACCAAAAAAAAAAAAGCTAAATAAAAACATAAGCACTGTCATCGTCAACTCTACATCCCAACAAATGACTATGAGCTATTTGGAAATGTCTATGGGAAGTATTGTGGTATAGTAGAAAGGACAATGAAGTTGAACCAGATTAGTTGTGTGACCCTGAGCAAGTCAAATCTCTTAAACTTTCAGTAGCATCCTCTTGTATATTGAAGGGATTGGATTTAGATATTAACAAGCTAGACAAAAGTAGTCAATCGATGCTATTTCCCTGAGCTTTACTTGGGTCATCTGTAAAGATACAAGACTAAGGACTGGTCCTGTGTCCTCACCTATGTAGGGAAAACCCATATATGAAACACCCTTCATTGATACAAGTTGGCATTTTCCCTGCATCTTAGAAAACTGCCAAAGAAGCCTGAGAAGTGAAGTGATTTGCCAAGGATATAGAACCATTATATGTAAGATGTTTCTGACTTCGAGGGGAGCTCTCTCTGTTACTCCATAGTGCCTCTCCATCTATAAAATGAGGATAATAATACTTCCACTATCTATGTCACAGGGGTGTTATCAGAAAAGCACTTTTTCACCTTTAAAATGTTACAGAAAATTTAGATATTAAGCCCTCCCTGTCTAGGGTTTTTTGGTGAGATTTAGGAATCTCTTGAGGATCTGGAACCATAGCTTGGAATACTTTCCTTCTAGAGATCAGACCAGGATGTGACCTGAGGTAGTAGCCACCTTACTGCTCCATAGCTTCCCAATTTCCCTTAAGAAGGAGGAGGGGCCTGAGACAGTAAGATGACATTCCTGGCTTTTGAAATACAGCACTGGAGGGTAATTCCCACTTCAAGGAAGAAAAGAGGTCACACATTCACTCACTTAGCAGGGAGTTAATGAGCCACCAAAAAAAAAAAAAGAGAGCGAAGGGCAAAAATCTACTCAGTAATGGAGGGGAAAGGCAACTCAAAGTCACTCTTCAAACTCCAATTTCTTTCTAGTTTCCTGAATGAGGCATTCTGAATTTTCTTCTGGACACAGCATGTGGTCCTGGGGGTCTCTGGGTGTATTCATATATGTATATGTATGTGTTTCCCTAACAGATAAAGATAGGGCAAGAGAAGCAGGTAAATGATTGTGGCAGAAGGGTCCCCATAGTTCTGGCCTAGCACCAACATCTGCAGGGAGGCTGTTAGTGTTAATAGATACTATACTCTACCCTGCAGAGAGAGGAAGCTCAAATCCCCAAGTACAATAAAATTAGGAAGGAGGTAATTACTTTGGAAGTGTCCATTTTCTTTGGATGAAAAAGCAAAAATTTTATCTTGCTTTACTTTGTGTGTTCCTTGGACACTGTGGTCAATCTGACTCCGAGGTCAATGTACCTCAAAGACCACATTATTGGCATTCCTATATTCAAAAGTGGGTCATGAATTCCCATCATTCTCAGTGGGATGTATACCAAATGGACTTCTTCTAGATATGAATAACATGAAGGTTAAAAATCTAAAAAACACTTACTGATGTGAAATTGTATACTTTCCTAAGCAAAAATAACAGGTTACCTAGCAGACAATGATCCTTAAGAGTCTAAAAAGTGATGATGGGAATATTGAAAATACTTGATAGTGGTTCCCTGAGGATTAGAGTCTGACTCAATTGGAAGGTATCTGAAGACTGAATGAAAATAGAGAAAATTCTCTCCTTTGATCAAGGAGACTCAAGATCAATGTTTTTTATTTTTTTAATGCCACTTAATTTTCTAGTCATCACTCACCTTTCAACTGAATCCCCCCCTCTTACAACAAAGTATGGTTAAGCAAAAGAAACTCCAAACAGTGGTTATTCTTGGCAGAATATGTCTCCTACATCCATAATCCATCATCTTTCTATCAATTCATCTTGAGTCTATTGAAATCAAAATGTAATCATTGATCAGAATTGTGATGTCATTTAGTTTTCTTTTTCCTTTTCATTATGGTAGCAATTGTTTACATGTTTCTTGGTTCTACTTCCCTCTCTATTTCACTTCATCCAAATCTTCCCAAGTTTCTCTGATTTTTTCACATTAATTCTTAGAGCATAATGGCACTTCATTACATTTATATGCCACAAAAGATCAATAATTTTTCTTTTGTGATACTTTAGTTCTGACTAATGAGTACCCAGATCACAAATTGGAGAAAGTGTGTATTTCTTGGGAATCTATTAGATAACATGTTCATATTTTATCCAACCATCAATACAACAGCAATATACCTTGGCTAGAAGGATTATATGATAGGGGATAGGGAAGTGGTAAGAGTTAAATAAATCAATAAGCATTCTATATAAGCAGAATTTCTGTTTTGCTTCTTTGCATGAGATACCCAGAGATTGAGATTACCACTAAATATGACACCCATTTAGCAGCTGTGGATGTCAGGAGCCTGGGCAGTTTCCAATATCCCCACAGCTGTAGTTCCATGAATTGATGTAATCAAGGAAAATGTAGTAGCAGCTGAATGGTTTTCTTTCCTTGCCCCTTTTCAGGGCCACAAAATATATGTGTGTATGTATGTGTGTGTGTGTGTGTGTGTGTGTGTGTGTGTGAATATATATATATATATATATATATATGTATATATATATATATATATATATTCTGGCATTAGGAATAATTTTTAAAAGAAAATTCTAAAATAGTTCATGAGAGTTTTAGTTTTAAACAACTCAGCTTTATAGCTTTGTACATTTTGGAGAATCTCTACCTAAAATTTCCAGAGAAGCAGGCACAAACAGCTAATCAGGACAATAATGCATTCATTTCAGGTAAAACCAACATACATTTTTTCATTTAAAAGGTGATGTCTATTACTGGATGAAACAAAGCAAGAAACAATCAGTGGAGAGAAATATTAATGAAACTGAATGACACTCTACATATAAATATAGGGGCTGGGTCTACGATTTCACTGATGAAGGGAACTTTTGGATGAGAAAACTTCATCTCCTAATGCAGTTGCCGGGAGCTCTAAGAGAATAAGTCCAGACTCACACAATAAATATGTAATGAAGCAAGACTTGAACCCAGGTCTTTTTGGTTCTGAGATCAGCTCTTCAGCCACTATGCTTCAGCTAAATACATGCCATTCTGTACATTCCTCCCCAAGAAGATATTTACAATATAACATTCTTGATCCTAATGAGCACATCTATACATAGGTGCCAATGGAGACCTCCCGTTAGATTATGATATGTAAAACAGGCATTTTTTGAAATTAAGGAGCTTGAATAAGGAGAAATAAGAAAAAGAAAATATACTTACTTTCATTTTTAAAGTGATCTTGAATGGTAAGTTACTTAAAAAAAATAAGGCAAGGCCTCTGAAGTGAGCTGTGTCAATCTGATCCATTTGTTTTACTCCACTAGACATATCCTTGAGATAACTTCATTTTATGTTTCTTCCTATGTTTTGATGTCTACCAATGAGGGCTTTAAAAAAAAGTCCACTGTCCTTTCAAAGCAAAAAAGACATTTCAAATGAAAACAGAATCTTTTCAAAATCAGTATACATGCCAGCAGAATAACAGCCATTTGAAGATGCACCCCCCCCCCCAATCACCACCCCTTGTGCTGGTGACGTTTATTGTCATCAGCTCAATGTTATTTTACAGCAAAGTGAGGATGTTTGAAGAGAAATGAATCAGGGTCTGAAGTTGTATGTGTTAGAGAAAACATATGGAGGTTTTCCTGCTGTGGACTCCCCACTGAGGCACAAATTCAAGGGGGTGGGGAATTGCCTTGTTCAAGCTCTCTGTTTTCTGGGATCAGCAGGATGAACTCAGCCATGAATGAAAGGGGGTCACTGCAACTGTTCCACAGAGAATTTTGTTATTCTGCAATCTCCCCAACCAAATGCTCTTCACTCCTCAGGACAGCTCCCAGCAAGCAGGTAGATATTATATTAATATCCCTCATATTATGGACCCTGTTTCAATCACATCTTCATTGCTGGGCCCAGAGAACTCTAGTTGAGGAAAGTAAAAGGCGGTCTTTGAACCATTTGTTCCTTTCCTTTCAACTCAATTTTAGCCTCTTGACTCCTTGACTGGAGTCCATCAGCTCAGAGCCATATGCACAAATGGTACTCTGTGAACTCATGGATGGGAGTATTAATTCAAGAAAGGATTAATGCTCCCCTTTTTCCTTCAAGCGTCTCATCCCTCCCCTACCTTTGTATATATGCTCCAGAGATCCTATGATTCATGCTATTTACACTGTAAAGATGCTAATTGGCTCAATACTCAACATTTAACTTTTGATGAAAGAAATTCAAAGATATGATTGATGTAATGCAGTCACTGTTACCTAAACTGACTTTCTAACCTGGATCTAGTCTGGGTATTGCATATTTAGGAAGAGCAGTTAAATAAAGACTTTCAAATTCACTATTTTGGGATTACATAAAGCACATTCTTCTCTCTCATCCTTTAATAATAATACTGAGGAGATTCAGAGAGTCATTATGACCCAGGGACATATATTTTTATAGAAAACATTTATATCAGGTGCTCTTAACCTAAGGACCATGAATTTCTTTCCTTATAAATTTTGATGACTGAATTTCACTGTATTTAGTTTCCTTTAAAATCTTATATATTTTATTGTATGTATTTAAAAACATTATTTTGAGAAAATTCCATAGGCTTCACCAGATTATTTCCAAAGGGATTCATGATGCAAAAAAAGATTTAGAATCCCTAATCTATGCAAAAAAGTGAACATGAGATAAAGTGAGGAAGGAGGATTACCAGCTTGTAAGAACAGAGATTTCATGAAGAAGATGGGGTCTAAGGTTCTTTTTTTTTAGGGTTTTTTTTTTGCAAGGCAAATGGGGTTAAGTGGCTTGCCCAAGGCCAAGCTAGGTAATTATTATGTGTCTGAGACTGGATTTGAACTCAGGTACCCCTGACTCCAGGGCTGGTGCTCTATCCATTGAGCTACCTAGCCACCCCAGTGTCTAAGGTTCTTAAAAGAAAATTGGAATTCTTAGAATGAATGATGAAGTAGGGAGGATATCTTGGGGGGGGGTGGTCACAAATTGGAAGAGGGAAAATTGGAGATAGAAAGACCAGCCAGGAGGAGGCTGTTCCAACTGCCTCTCAGGGAGAGGTAATAAAAGCCTAAACATGTTCTTGTAATTCTCTTATTCTCAAGAAGTCATAAAACATTTACTTTGAATATTGCCATAATTTACCAAAGATAAACTCAATACAAACACAGAACCTCTCATCTAAAACACTTTTCCCATGAATATGCTTTTATTTTTGCCCTAGGAAATGTCCATGATGGGACGACACTGGTAAAGAACAAGTATTTGTAAAAAGCAGAGTTGGGAGGGGAAAGGAGAGGAGAAGGAGACAAGTGACATCAAAGCAAAGATAGTTTCTTTCATCCACAGTTATGACTTTTAAATTTATAAAAGCAAAAAAAACCCAACCAAACAATTTAAGCTATTTTAGATACTGGTCGTTTCCAGCTCAATGGGAACTAATTCCTGAAAGCTGAAGAAGCAAGTTTTTTTTTCCTTCTCTAAATGCATACCTAAAATGACACTACAAAATATAGCCTTGGGCTGCAGATCTTTTTTTATGGGCATAGAAGAAAAGATTGCATTTCAAAGAAAGATAAAAAGTCATTCTGCCCAAATTCCTTCATCCCTTTTCACTGCATTTATTCCTATCATGTCAGAATTGTATTACCTCAGATGACATTAATTTTATTTATTTCTCTTCTTATTTTATTAATCAAACTATAAAATAATCAGTTCAGCTACTCAAAACCAATCTTATGAAGATTAATCTTGTATCCTATTCCTCTGTTCCTATTTTGCTTCTCTATGGTAATGTGGCAGAAGAGTTTATGTTCTCTATAACTTGTGAAAAATGCATTTCCTACAAAGAGCCCACATCAAAAATAATTACTGCTATGAACAAACTACCAAACATAGTCACAGTTGGCATACATCGACATTTTGCTAAAAGCATTAACACAATGTCAGATCCAATTTTAAAAACTTAATGTACAGTAAGGAGATCCTTCCCCCTCCCAAAGATAAAAGAGAACATTTTTTTCTATATATTTGAAAAGAAAAGGTATGGCTTAAAATAGACATTGATGGTTTTACCATCAATCCATCTTTTATAATATGTTCTTAGAAGAGATGGAGATAAGGAAAGTTTTGCATTCTAAAAAAAGCAAAATTTTGCCATCATAATGTTCTAAATCCAAATCATTAAAGCAGAAACATAACTAGTACTAGAAGTCAATGCAGTGTTTCATCCTTTTGAAACACTTCCTATACGTTAAAGAATTAGTCCATCCAAGACTTCTCAATATTAGAAATTACCTAATGTTATTTTTACAGGTGGTGAAATTAAGGCAGAGGTTTAGTAATCCTTCTAGGGTCTTACTTCAGCTTCCTGACTTCCTTCCTGATTCAGTTCAAATCCCACTTTCTGCAGGAGATGACCCCCATTGCCAGTTCCTTCCCTCTGAGGTTACCTTCCCTGGACTCCATGTGTAGTGTATGTGTATATACCTAGTGGTTTGAAATTCTCCTGCATTAAAGTGCGAGTTCTTGGAGAGCATGGACTGTGTTTTTGCCTTTCTTTCTATCCTTAGTTTCTAGCCGAGCTCTTAATAAATGTTTAATGACTGATTCCAAAGCATATTAATTCCACACTATGGACCAAGAAATAATGTCTATAAGTATTTCTGAAACGATGTGCTTTTTCTGCACACAGTTCCCTTGTCCCCCTTCTAGTCACATAATGTCATATTAGCTTCTCCTCCTCTAGAGACACTGAAAGGCTTAAAGTAATAGGTTTTAATCGTTTTAATGTCATCATAAGTCCCCATCTTACTAACAGAGGTACCTGTGATTAAAAGCAGACTGACACAGAGCAGCAAAAGAACATTGTAAAAGCTCTTGTAGGCCCCTGGCGCTGTTCTGAACCACTCCCTCCAGTTCATGTGCTGGGTGGGCTATTATGTATGACCTAGCCTTCCTTGACTAGTCATCAAAAGAGTCGGTCTCTTTGACTAAATTTCATTTGTTAAAATGAAAGTAAAAAAATCATTTATTAAGGGTCTACTGGGGGCAGAGAACTGAATTAAATAATAATGTTTAGAAAGGATACTATCTTAAGTCATACATAATTACTAGGGATTAAAGATTTCAATACAAATATTAGGGGAGGCCAAGGAGGGGAATCTGGGAGACCTAACCAGTCTTCTTCAGTTGTGAAGACCAAAACACAGGCAGGCAAACAAGTGATCAATCCCATTTTTTCATTCTATCACCTAATGGAAGAAGAAACACTGGGGAAAATGCCAGCTTCCTACGTTCCTTGTGGAAAACTTGCTGTTGTTTACCCTTTGTTTGTGCCTTTATGGATGCTACTAGAATTGCCATCTTATTTAGGGTGGATATTAGACCCTTCCTTAAACGTTAAATAGTTTATAGTACACTTTATTTAGAAAATTTCCTTCTCTTCATCTCATTCCTGTTGTTTCCTATTTACTCATGGAACTCCTGTTCTGAGGTCCATTGTTATTGTACTTGCTTCTCATTAGTGGAAAAGCCTTGCCCTATGTGAGAGTCCAGGAAGAGTTGGGGAGAGGTAAGAAAATTTCAGACTGCTTCCAGTCTCCTTCAAGTCTTAAGTTCTTTTGGGTACTTTTGGCTTCCAACTTCTAGAGGGCAGATATGAACAAGACCAATTCCACTTTATGTTGCTGAAGGAAAACATGAAAGGAATGGCAGACTTCATGTCCCTATTCCTCGATAGCTGTAGAGACTTTGGGAAGTTTTGGGATGAGATCAAAGACAGCTCTCTTGGCTAAGCTGAGTTACATTAGGAGAGCTCCTTCAGTCTGTATGGTCTGTTTTGCTATGATTTGGAGAAATGGGTTACTTTTCTATTTGCTATGAGTCTTCATTGTGGAACTGGTATTTGGTGAAAAAGGAATCAAACCTTGAATAAAGAATTTGGGTTCCTCCTTCCATCTCAAATGATAAAGTGATCAGAACTTGACTCAAACATATCCTGTAGACTAATAATATTTAAACAAACAGAAAGTTCTACTTCTGGCCTGGTAATCCCTCTTTCTCTCTGAGCACATTATCTTAGCCTCTGGTTCCAACCTTTTGCTTTTACTCCTGAAAGGAATGAAAGTCTTCCTTGGAGAAGGATAGGGAGAAAAGAAGCTAGAGATGTCTATTCTGTCTTCACAACAAATAGCCCTTATCATAGGTTAGCCTCATTATATACATGGGACCCACTTTGGATCACATTTCATAGGTTGGTCCATTCTTGTTACTTCAAAGTCTCAATGCATAATCAGAATGAAAAATTTACCAGATAAATAAGAGCATAGAAAAAGTTTTGATGAGGTTATTAGTATTAACTCATTCATACATTCACATAATCACAATTTTTAGTTTCTTATACTAAAACAAGGGCAGTTAAGTGGTGCAGTAGATAGAGCCATAGACTTGGAATCAGAAAGACTCATCCCTGTTTGCCTCAGTTCCCCATCTGGAAAAATGAGCCAGAGAAGGAAATGACAAATCATGCCTGTATCTTGGGATCATGAAGAGTGGGACATGACTGAGAATGACTAAAAAACCCCCAAAAGCTTGATCCACCTCATTTCAGCCAACCCTCACAAGCCTGGATAGGAAGGTGAGATACAATTAGAATGTTGGAAGATTCATCTCTCTGAAATAATCTTCAACTCCTTGATCCTTTACTCCATTCTCTGATAATGAGATGACCCTTCAGCTTGACTTTTGTTTCCTCACTTGTAAAATTAGATTATTGGAGTATCTCCACTTGGTTTCTAAATATAGTTTAAACCTTTTTCATTTAAGTTTCTGAGTTCCTCATCTAACCTAAATAGCTTTCACTAAAGATACTGGTGAACTCTTAATTGTCAAAATTAGTACTTCCTTTTCTCAGTTTCCACCATTCTTGACTTCTCTTTTTGATACAATTGACTACTTTTCTCCCTGAATGCTTTTTTTCTCTCTCCATTTTTATGACAGTACTTACTCTCTTGGTTCTACTTTTACCTGTCTAAACCTCAGTTTCCTTGACCAGGTCTTCAGTCATCACATGCCATCTTAAAATAAAAGTAGTCCAAGGCTCCATCCTGAGTTCTCTCCTTTTTTCTTCCTATACTACTTCACTTGGTAAATCATTAGCTCTGATAAATTCAACTCTCACTTAAGATGTAAATGATGTCCCAATCTATATTTATTGTTCAGTCATTTCAGTTGGGTTCAACTCCTTGTGATTTCATTTGTTTGTTATTTTTTTTTTTTTTGGCAAAGATACTGGAAAGGTTTACTATTATCTTCTCTTGCTCATTTTATAGATTAAGAACTAAGGTAAACAATATGAAGTGACTTGCCCAGGGTGATACAGATAGTATCTGAACTCAGAAAAATGAGTCTTCTTGATTTCAGATCAGCACTCTAACCACTGTTCCACCTAGCTACCCCCCACCCCAAGCTATATATCCAGGCTCAATTTCTGTCATGAGTCTTTCACAACCAACATTGCCTTTTGGACATTTTGAACATTCATAATTCCTCAGGTTACTCCTTCCTCTACATCAAGGGTCTACGGAACTAGACAGAATCTTCTGCAAACAGCATAATCAAATGAATGGTTTAATCACTCCCAATTTGTAATAGGGGCTCAACTTACTTCTCAGTCCCTATCTAGTTATTTTACCATAACCAGTTTTTTTCTTTATCTCCATAAGACCATAAGACTACTTGATTTTACCTTTTCTTTTCTTTTCTTATTTTTTGGCAAGGCAATGAGGCTAAATGAATTGCCCAAGGTCACACAGCTAATTAAATATTAAGTGTCTGAGGTTGGATCTGGACTCAGGTCCACCTGACTCCAGGGCCAGTGCTCTATCCACTATGCAACCCTTGCCTTTTCTTTTTAAAACATAGTCCTAGAATAATCTTCACCATTAACTTTTTATTTTTTCTTCCTTTATAACTTTGATTTCCTCTGTAAATTCTAGACTTTTCCTAGCTTCCATTCTATCCCAATCCCTAATTCAAATCAACTCCCTCTTTCTAGTCAACTCAGTACCACGCATGGAAAATTCTCAGAAGCTGTGGGAGTCACTTAAGGTTCATAAAGCTGCAGACTAGTGTAAATAGTGTTTGATAATATGTTTAACCAAAAAAAGAAGTAAAAAAAGTCAACTAAATGTGTACAAGAGGAGAACATAGAAAAGAGCAAGGATCTGTGACTTAGTTGAAAATTTAATGGACTATTACATCTAGATAAAATAAAACAATATAGATAATGGAGAAGAGGCAATGAATAGAACAGGACAAGGAGATTTTCTATCCAACACTTTAAATAATTTCAATTTCCTCTCTGATATTTACACCATCTCCCACTTTTTTTGTTAACATCATATTTAATTAACACAAGGTCAATACCATTTCTCTGATCCTTTATGAAGATTTGAAATAAAATCACATCTACAATGTCTTCAAGAGTATTTTCGTTTCTCTCTGCTGCACAGAGACAGAGAGAGAAAGAACAAGAGAGGGAAATCATTTGTCATTTACCTCTGTTTAGCCTTTCAGCTGATTTTTAATGCAAGCAAAATATTCATATCTCTGTCCATTTGAATGGACTTTTCAAGTAAAATTCTGTGGCTCTGCATTAATAGCTTCTTGAAAATTCACATATATTATATCCATTGCCTTCTTGTCCATTAATTTTATTATTCTACAAAAAAGCAATCAAGTTACTATGACATGATTTCTTCTCATTTTTCTAACCTTTTGGAGGCTTACTGATTTCTTAATTCCTAATATTTAAGGGATTTATGTTAGGTATCTTGGACAATGAACTCTAGGTTCTTTTTCATTGTGTCTTTTAAAGACAAAGGTATGAAACTTCATTTTTACAACTAATTCTCTCCTCTCTATTTCTTTTATCCCCCTTTCCCTCCTCTCATCATCACTTTTCAGACTGGGTGAATCCCGCCCTGAAAGAGATATTACAGTTTACTCACTGTCCAGGGTATGGCTTTTTCTATGAGAGATTTAGATGACTAAAGTGTGGCTAATATCTTTTCCTTTCCATTGAAATTCTGTTCTTATGACATAAAGTCTACTCTGAGATCTTAAAGGGATCTCTAAAGTCCTTTCCATCTCAAAGCTAGGCCAACTGATTATATGGCAACTTCTACCAGTTAGAAAGACTCTAGGAATGGGCCCAGTATTAAGATTGCCTGTTTTCCAAGACTCAACCTGAAGGTCAGGGAATGCTATCATCACAAAGTTGAAAAGCAATTGATTTTTTTGGTTGTCATTGCTATCTTATACTTTTGAGAAAAGAAGAGATTTGGGATAATGTGAGTATATATATATTTGATAATGGGGGAGACAGACTCAAAGTCCTTAACAAAACATAAATACTATTTATCATTTAACTCACTCTAGTATTTTTTGGGGGGCAACTAGGTAGTGCTGTCCTAGCATCAGAAAGACTTGAGATCATATCCAACCTCAGACACTTACCAACTGGGTGAATCCTGGGAAAGTAACTTAACTTTGCCTCAGTTTCCTTATCTGTAAAATGATAATGATAAAAGCCCCTACCTATCAAGGTTGTTGTAAGGATCAAATAACATAATTGTAATGTTTAACTCAATGCCTCACACATAGTAAATGACACATATATACTATTATTATCATTAACTTCAGTAGTAATAATAAACCAGACTGAGCTCTTCCTTGGACAGGAGCTATTCACCCTATGTCCAATTCTTAATGTATGCTGGGTGTCAATGGACTTAAAGTAAGTTAGAACTGATTGCAGAAGTAAAAAAAAATACTGAATTATTTTACAGATTTAAAAAAATAGTGTTGTTGTTTAGTCATTTCTGATTCTCTGTGACGTTGGGGCTCCATCCACTACACCACCTAGCTGCCCTTACTAGTGTTGCTTTTGCTGATTCTATTCTATAGGTGTTTGGAGTATCCCTGCCTGCCTTATATATAATAATTGACTTAATTGATTTCCTTGTATATATATGTTGTCATCTCAAACTTATGCTTCATTCTCTCTGATTAATAACAATTATAGCATGAATTTATAAAACACAATACTTCTGGATTAGCAAAGAACTTTACAAATATATCATTTTTATTCCCAAAACAACCCTAAGAGGTAGGTGTTATCATTATCCTCATTTGTAGATGAGGAAACTGAGATAGATTGCAGTTTGGTGACTTGCTCCAAGATCAAACAGCTAGTTAATATCTGAGACTGGATTTGAACTTATTGAGGCAGCATGCCATAGTGCAGTAGTGTCAAACTCAATAAGTCTTCCCAACTCTAGGTTCAGAATTCTTTTCAGAGAACCAACTCATTACCTCATTATCTGAAATTTCAGCCTATGACTTTCCTAACCAGGCCAGTCTTGTGGGTTGCCCACAAAACCTGTAGAGGCAAGATTATCAGTGTCACAACAACAATAAACTAAAGTTGGGAAGAAAAGAGACATTTTGACATGATGGATGGAAAGTGGGATTTATGAGCAGGAAGACTTGGGTTCAAGTGTTACCTCTAACAGGCTGTGTGACTCTGAGCAAGATACTTTTAAGTCTTCTATGTGACTCTCTATGACTATAAGTCTCAGGGAAGGCCCTGAGGAGTTCCTTCACTTGGGAGTTTTCAATATCAATGAAATGATAAACATGAAATTAGCACAGGACAGATAGTCCCTTCCCCAAATTTTCCTTCCATGTTGCCATGAGTGTAGTGTATAGTTCTTTTGAATGCAAAAGGGATGTCTAAGTTTAAAAGGAAAATAAGGGGCTGTAATTGCATAAAAATGTTTTCCCCAGAGATTTTAGGAAGCAGAATCATTAATTCCAAGATATGCTTATTATAGAAAAAGAGAGAAACAGAGCTGGAGGGAACTTTGAGAAAGCATCTGGTCTAGCCCCCTGCCTTTAAGCAAGCAAATATCTAAACCAGTCAAGACAGATGGTTGTGTAGTCTATTGAGTACAGAATACACATGTGATTGTGGGGGCCTGATGAGGCATCAGATGATAGAAACTGGGTTTAGTGTATATATTGAAAGAGGCTTTAGGAAAGAATAGTCAATGACATCTGACTTCCTCAGAATGGGGACACAAAATCCTGAACTGAATAAGCATCTATGACATTGAAAAACCAGTCCATCATCAAAAGAAATAATACCTCCATTCAAAACAGGCCCAGGACCATGTGCTCTAAACTGTGTTTTGGGCAAAGTAAAAAAAAAATCACATCATTTAGAGCACTTTCATCATGCCTTGACTCTACCTTGAAGAGTGGGGTCAAATGTTTTGATTTATACCCAACCTTTAATTCTCTGTGGCAATGACACAAAGAGAAAGTATGATTAAATGAACCTGCCAAACAACTTTACTAATACATACATTTAAACGAGTGATTTTGATGTCCATTTATGAATCCATAAAGGGGTGCTCCCCAGTAGAAGAGTTAAACTGTGTGGCCAATGCCGAGGATCTGATGGGAAAAGAGGCCTTTCAAGCTGTATTTTTAACTCATAAAACAAATCATTATAACCTTAGTTATGTCTAGACGATGGTTTTTATGACAAACTAAACAAATTCAGAGATAGACTTACTAATCATGTTAAGGATATTTGTTTTAATAAGTATGAGTACTTCCTTAACAGTCATATGTCAATCTCTCTTTGTCTTGGCAGATAATCGTTAAGAGTAACTAAGGCTAAAAATTCATCAAACTGCATTCACGCCACCAACTAGGTTGATACTCTGCAAACCCAGGTAGGCTGATCCTCAGACAACAGACCTGGGCACATACTTGAAGCCTTTTCTGCTGGATAGAGCTTGTCAGAACATATAATGTTGGCATAATCTTTGAGAGGTAAAGTTACTGCCATACCACAATAGATACTGGATAAAGACTGCATTGGAAGCCATTGATGTTTGAAAGGCAGCATGCCATATTGCAGTGGTGTCAAACTCAATAAAAATGGGGACCACTATGCACATATTTAACAAAATAAGTAAAAAACCATAAAATACAGATAAATTATATTTTAACACTAAAATAATATGTGGGTTCAGAAGAGCCTTATATGTATAGAGAAGAGGCCTCCATTTCTGAGTTTTAATAGCTCTTCTCAAGACACTTATATAAGACTAAGATGCAAAGGAGATTCTGATCTTCCCTTAGAGAGGAATTCCCTGAATTAATGAAATCACAGGTCTAACCCCTATCTCTAACCACCACCATAGTGACATATAAGACTTTGTTGTGAACAGGGCCCTCAAGGGCATTCCTGAACTGTCACAGTTGAGTGACAGTATCAGTCCTTGGGTGGCTAGCCTCATCTTGTCTATGCACTTTTTTTTTTGTTATGAGTATTGTTGCAATGTGATTAAGCAAGTGACAGCATATTTATGAAGAAGAAATATGATTTAACATTAATGACATAGATGATTTATAAGAGATAACACTAAAGGAAATCTGGTCTTGAACCAAAAAAGGTTTTAAGAAGAATATGTCAAAGAGAAATGTTCAGACTTGCTTTCAATTTAGCCAAACATTTTTCCTGGACCTACTAAGAAAAGTATTATTTAACTGGATCCTATTCACTGGTCTCAGGAAAGCACTGATCAGCATGAACAAACAACTCCCACAAGACTGTAAGTTAATAAAAGAAAATGTTAGCCAATCAGTCAATTAAGCCCCTACTATGGGTCAAACACTGTGTTAAACCCTGGGGATACAAAAGACAGTTGCTCTGTTCTCAAGATGCACAAGAGCTAATGATAAGACAATATGAAAATAAATATGTACAAACAAGCTATTTAAATGCATTTCTTTAAATGGACAAGTTGAAAATTAAAAGAAGAAAACTATTAAATATGTGTAAATTGGAAATAATTAATAGTAGGAAGGCACTAGTGTTAAGGAGGATCAAGAAAGTCTTCATGCTAGAAGTAGGATTCTTGTTGGGACTTGCAGTAAGCCAGGAAGTATAAAAAAGAGGAAGGAGAGCATTCCAGGCATGGGGGATGCCAATGAACATGCCAAGAGTCAAAAGAAAGAGTGCCTTGTGTCCCTGGATAAAGGAGTACATAAAACACAGTACAAATTATAAGAAGACTAGAAAGGTGGGGGTGGGGTAGATTAGGAAGGACTCTGAAAATCAAACAGAGAATTTTATATCTGATGCTAGAGGTGATAGGGAGCCACTGTAGTAAATGGAATAGAGATGTAATGTGGTCAGACCTTTACTTTGGGAAGATCCTTTTGACAGTTGAGTGGAAGATGGCTTGGAATGGGCAGGGGATTGTGGAAAATGGAGGATTTAGGAAATTGGAATTGGGTTAAGATCTAGTCCAATTAATCCCTGAATAGGAATCTTATTTGTAACATCCCCGATAAGTGAACTGAAGCTTCCACTGGAGAATTCTTAGAGATGTTGGGGAGCTCCTTACCTTTGAAGGTAGGCCATTTCCCTTTTGATTGGTTCTATTTTCCCCTCTATGGAGTCAAAAGCTGGCTCTTTGCATCTTTCCCCCCAAAGATCTCAGTTCTTCCCACTGAATATAGAAAGACATTTAACTCTTCTTCCTTATGACTTCTCTTTTGTCTTGAAGACAATCAGACCCTGAATAACCCTAAGTGAATCACATTAGAAGCCGATTTCTGCCAACCTAAACTGGATCCTACTTGAAAGAGTTTGGCATGAGAAAAGATAGCAAGAGTTTCTCTATTATTCTCAACTTAAAACAAGGCATAAGGCAAAGAACACAGTCTTACTGAGAGCAATACTAACATCATATAGTAAGAGCCCTCCTTATATAATTCCCAGAGGACAAATTCATTTTCTTTAGAATTAAAGTTGGGGAGTTGTACATACACTGGGAATAAGAGAGAATCACATTCTTTAGTCCCATTATTAATGTGCTCATCAGAAATATTTAACATTGAAGAAAGAGGTCTGGATAATTCACATCCAAGCAACAGTGAATTTGGCAAGGCTCTGTCTCTACTTAATAGAGATCAAGAACTACAGTGGGTGAGGCTGCCTGGGAATTGAGACATCCTGTAGTCTAATGTCTGCTAGATAGAGAAGAGTCCTTTATTCTTTAGCCAGTGAAACTGTTGTGTGCTCTGCTATTCTCAAAAGTTATTTATATGATATAGAGGTGAGTATAATAGTAAGTATAATAGAACAAACCTTGTGTATAGTGTCAGTCATGAGCTGTGGAATTTCCTGGTGGAGAAATAAAACCAAAGTTTTCTGGGCTTCCGAAATAAAATATAAATTTGTTATATGCTGATTGCTTTAAGGAGGGTAGAGAAGGAAGGAAGGAGAAAGAATAATGAGAAGGACCTAGCTAAATAATATGCAGCAGTAATCAACTTCCTATCAGATAGTCTATTTTTAGCAGCTAAATAAAAACAAAGAGAACTAAATCTGCTCTTTTATTGTATGTGAAGCAATTCAGTCTTTAAAGAGACAATAATTTTGCAGAACTTTCTAATTGGGCTGCATGCTTTGGTCTCAATGGAAGGAACACTGATTACAGAATCAGAATTTGAACCAGCATCTAGATTCCATCTGAATGATCTTGGGTAGGTCAATTACTTTTCTTGGGTCTCAGTTTTATCATCCATTTAATAATGAAATTGCTTTAGATGATTCCTTATTAGATCCATGAGCTAGAATTCTAGTATCTTTCCCTACTCATATTCTAAATACACTAGTTTTTCTGAAATACCACTGTATATTGTTAGGTATATATTCAATTGGGAAAAAAATTTAGTAAGATAGTCTGCCAAAATTTCTCATCTTCTGAGCAGCAGGAAGTAAAAACAAAACTTTGAAGTTGACACTTGTTATTTCATTGTCCCTTCCCTTTACATTCAACAAGCATGTATTAAGTATCTTACATGTTTCAGGAGATGAAAAAATTAACCATAGATAGCTTAGATGTCAGTGAACTTAAATGAATGGGAATGGATGAATTGAATTCAGTTTATAATTACATGTAGTATTATTATGGAAGAATTCCTTAGTAGAAATGAAGTAGCACTCATACACAATAAAAGGGTCAGAAAAGCAATACTAGTTTATAATTCAAAAATTACAGAATGATATCTATTCAAATCCAAGGCAAATTGCTCAACATCACTATAATATAAGTCTATGCTCCAACCACTGATGCCGAGGTTGATCAGTTCTATGAAGACCTATAACATCTTTTTAGAAATAACATCAAATGGAGCTGTGAACTCAGCCAACCTTTCTGGAGAGCAATTTGGAACTACACCCAAAGGGCAACAAAAATGTGCATACCCTTTGATCCAGCAATACCACTACTGGGTCTATACCCTGAAGAGATGATGAAAAAGGGTAAAAACATCACTTGTACAAAAATATTCATAGCAGCCCTGTTTGTGGTGGAAAAGAATATGCTCATTCCATCAGTGCAATAATCAGGGACAATTTGGGGCTGTATGCAATGGAGAATACCATCTGTATCCAGAGAAAGAACTGTGAAGTTTGAACAAAGACCTAGGACTATTACCTTTAATTTAGAAAAAAAACTGATACCTTATTGTCTGATCTTGCTATCTCTTAAACTTTGTTTCTTCCTTAAGGATATGTTTTAGGGTGGGGGGAGGGAAGTAAGATTAAGGGGAAAATTGTAAAACTCAAAATAAATAAAATCTTTATAATTAATAAAAAGAAATAACACCAAAAAAGATGCCACATTCATTATAGGGGAATTGAATGATAATGTAGGAAATCAAAAGATAATTGGAATTAACAGACAAGTTTGACTTTTGAGTACAAAATGAAGCATAGAAGAGACTAATAGAATTTTGTCATGATAACTTGCTGGTCAAAGCAAATACTTTTTCAATAACCCAAAAGCTGATTCTATACATGGACATCAAATCAGATTGGTTATATGCATTGCAGTCAAAGGTGGAAAAGCTCTATAGTCAAGACCAACTGTGGAGCTAACTATGGCTCATAAAATGAACTTCCTATTGCAATATTCATACTTAATTTTTTGTTTTGCATGGCAATGGGGTTAAGTGATTTGCCCAAAGTCACACAGCTAGGTTATTATTGAGTTTCTGAAGTTACGTTTGAACTCAGGTCCTTCTGACGCCAGGGTCAGTGCTCCATTCACTGTGAATATTCATGCTTAAATTGAAGAAAGTAGGGAAACCATCAGACTTTATAGTCTAAATAACATCCCTTATGAATATGAATTAGAGGTGAAGGATAGATTTAAGGAATTAGATCTAGGCTATAGAGTAGCTGAAGAAGTATGGCCAGAGATTTACAATACTGTACAGGAGGCAGCAACAGCAACATAAAAATTTCAAAGAAAAAGAAGAGCAAGAAAGCGAAATGGCTGTCTGATAAGATTTTTACAAATAGCTGAGGAAAGAAGGAAAGGGAAAAGAAAAGATATATTCAACTGTATACAGAATTCTACATTACAAGGAGAGACAAGATTTTCTTAAATGGGCAATACAAAGAAATAGGAAAAAAAACAATAGAATGGGAAAGACAAGAGATCTCTTCAAAAAAAATAAGAGCTATCAAGGGAACATTTCATGTGAAAATGGGCATGATAAAAGACAAAAATGGTATGGGCTTAAAAGAAATAGAAGAGATTAAGAAGAGGTAGCCAGAATACACAGATGAATTATACAAGAAAGATCTTAACATCATTGATAACTGTGATGTGGTTACTGATCTAGAACCAGATATCTTAAAGAATGAAGTCAACCAGAAAGGATCAATGTTGGAAAGGATGTGGGAAATCTGGGACACTAATACATTGCTGGTGGAACTGTGAACTCATCCAACCTTTCTGGAGAGAAACTTGGAATTATGCCCAAAGGGTGAGAAAAATGTTTGTACCCTTTGATCCAGCAATACCATTACTGGGTCTATACCCTGAAGAGATTATGAAAGAGAGCAAAAACATCACTTGTACAAAAATATTCATAGCAGCCCTGTTTGTGGTGGCAAAGAATTGGAAATTAAATAAATGTGGTATATGTATGTCATGGAACAATATTGTTCTATTAGAAACCAGGAGGGATGGGAATTCAGGGAAGCCTGGAAGGATTTGCCTGAACTGATGCTGAGTGAGATGAGCAGAACCAGAAAAACATTGTACACCCTAACAGCAACATGGTGGGGGGGGGGATGATCAACCTTAATGGAATTGCTCATTCCATTGGTGCAACAATCAGGCACAATTTTGGGTTATCTGCTATGTAGAATGCCATCTGTATCCAAAGGAAGAATTGTGGAATTTGAACAAAGACCAAGGACTATTAAAACTCATTATCTTATTATGTAATTTTGCTATCTCTTATACTTTATCTTTCTTCCTTAAGGATATAATTTCTCTCTTATCACATTCAACTTAGATAAGTGTATACCATGGAAACAATGTAAAGACTAACAGACTGTCTTCTGTGGGGTGGGGTCGGGGGAGGGAAGCAAGATTAGGGGGAAAAATTGTAAAACTCAAAATAAATAAAATCTTTCTAAAAAAAAGAAGAGGAAGGGTTAATTGATTACCCTCATATATAAACCCAAGCAATCCAGTGTGGGAATTTATATGTTCAATAAAAAAGGGATTATATCTAATATATACATATATATATATATATATATATATATATATATATATATATATATATTCCAAAACAACACCAAAAGGAATGAAGTCAAGTGGACCTTAGGAAGCATTTATAACAATAAGGTTAGTGGAAGTGGTGGAATTCCAGCTGAACTATTTAAAACACCAAAAGGTGATGTCATTAAATTGCTACACTCAATATACCAGCAAATCTGGAAAGTTTAACAGTAGCCGCTGAATTGGAAAAGATCAGTTTCTATCCAAATCCTAGAGGAGGGCATTGCCAAGGAACATTCAAATTACTGAACAATCACACTTATTTCACATGCTAGCAAAATTAGTTTAAGATTCTGAAATCTAAGACTCAGGAATATGTGAACTGAGAATTATCAAAAGGGCAATCTAGTTTTTGAAGAGGTAGAGGAACTTGAGGCCAAATTGCCAATATTTGTTGGATTATGGAGAAAGCAAGCAAAACCCCCATCTATTTCTCCTTCATTGATAAAGCCTTTGTGTGGATCGTAACAAAATGTGCTAATACTCAAAGAGATGGGGGTTCCAGATCATCTTACTTGTCTCCTAAGAAATACCTTGCAGGTCAAGAAGTAACAGTTCAAATCAAACATAAAATAACTGTTTTAAAATTGGAGGAATATGAAAAAGCTGTATATTTTCACTTTATTTAGCATATTCAGGGTATAGCTTGAAACATTGTAGACTGAATCACAAAAAGCTGAAATTAAAGTTGCTGGAAGAAATATCAAGAATTTCACATATGCATAGGATAACTATTTTGAAGACAGAAGAAGAATTAAGAAGCCTCTTGATGAGGGTAAAAAGAGGAGAGTATAAAATCTGGCTTGAAGCTTCTTAACATCTAAAAAAACCAAGATCTTGGTAACTGGTTCCATAACTTCTTGGCAAATAGAGGAAGAAATGGAAAAAGTTTCAGATTTTTACATTCTTGGCTGCCTGAGGGCAGCCATAAAAGACACTGTTCCTTGGAAGAAAAGCTATAGAAAATATGGAAAGCAAACTACAAAGCAGAGACATCACCTTGTGGACCATAAGGAATGCTAAGTGTTACAGAATCAATGTTTTTGAATTATGGTGCTTGAGAAGCCTTTTGAGAGTCCCATAGAAAGTAAGAAGATCAAATCAGTCAACAGTTAAAGAAATTAATTCAGGCTATTCATTGCCAGGTCAAATACTAAAGGTGAAGTATAAATATTTTGGCCACATAATGAGAAGATGGGACTCATTGGAAAAGAGCCTGATGTTGGGAAAGATTGAAGGCCAAAGGAAAAGGGGTAGGCAAATAATGAGATAGATAGATAGATAGTTGTCATGAAAAAAAATGAACATGAGCTTGGGCAGACTTGAAGAGATAGTGGAGGATTCCAATAAAGAAGAGCCTAGTGCTCTATGGTCCAGGCAGTCATGGAGAGTTGAACATGGTTGAACAACTGAATAACAACATTTGTCAAGCACTATATCAGGCACTGGCACAATGCTTATCTTCAAGGAAAATGGTATATAGTCTTCTAAGTTTCGGGGTGGGTTGGAGTACATGACCAGCTATAGAAAGTCAGAATAAATAGGGGTTCAGAAGACCTGGTTACACATCTCAACTCTATTGCTTAATTTTTTTTATGACCATGAGGGAGTTACCAGGTTTGATTTTAATTTTTTTCATTTGTAAAATGCAGGGATGGTCCAGATGGTCTCTAAGATCTCTTCTGCTTTTGAATTTTTGACATTTTGAAACTGTTCCTTTATACAAAGTTATTTCTTCATCTATAAAAAAAGAGCACTTGCATTGTAGGATGGTTGCTAGAATCAAATAAGAACAACATATTATATAAATAGAAGCTATTATTTTTTTTAACTCTCTATACCACTTCACCTTTTCTTTTTTATATATTTTTGTCTCATAATCACCTCTATCTGATATGCTAACTACCCATATGGATACATGTAGAATTATTCATATTTACAAAATAAATAACCTTAATAATTGTGTATGTCTCTGAGTTATTTGCTTAAAAGTTAATAGAACTTTCTTTTAGTCTTTTCTCATAAGAGAACTGCTGCAAATCTATAGGATATAGAAGATAAATGACCTTATTTATTCTTGGAATGTTCAGTTCTGAAGTTGAGACAATTTAACTGGGAAGAATGAATGTGTCTCCACCATGCCTCTTAAGCATGTTGGGGCAGCTTGCTGTATAAAGGCAAGGATTTTGGCTCTTTTTATTTCTTTTATTTCCAATGTGTGGAATAGTATGCTGTATCCAGTATTCACTTAATAAATAATTTTTGGGTTTAACCTAATTTAATAATCCCTAAAACCTAGAATAAGACTACCAGCAGGGAAACCTCTCTGGGATTCTCTGGCAAATGGATATCCCAGTAGACTTTTTCTACAGATGGCTCTGATCTAGAAAAAATGTGCAGACAGAGCCTCTCAAATATGTCTTTTGTCTTGAGGGCCATCTGGCATCCTTTTTGTATATGGACAAGTTATGGGAAACATCACCATTAAAACCTCTTACTAACTGAACTCATCATCTTGCACTAAAGAGCTTTCCCTCCTGACTTTCTTGTTTCTGTGAATTTGCAGCATTGTTTGTCCAATCATTCAGTCTTTCTAACATTGGACTCCCTTTTCCCTCAGACTACTATATACAATTAGTTAGTAAGTCTTGTCCACATCTCTCAAAGCTGCTTTTTCCTTCCATTATCATTGCCATAATACCAGATTAGGAATTTATTGCTTCATGATTGAACTATTGCCATAGCTCCATAACTAGAAAATCTGCTCCAGGTTCTTCCTTTTTAAAGTCATTCTGTACATTCCTATCAGATTAATAGTCCCCAGACATCATTTTCACCATATTGATTGATTCTTGTCCTTTATTACTGAAGGCGATCAAAATGACATCATTATTATGTTAGAGGGAAATTATAGTGTGTCTGACTGTGGCATCAGGCCAATATGAACTCAGAATGTTCTCTCACAGGTCAGAAACAAACATTCAATGACTCCCCATTCTTAATAGAAGAAGATTCATTGTTGGAATTCATTTCCATAATATTAACCAGAATACTCAAGGTAAAGACCTTTCTAATTCATCTCAATAGTCCTCAATTATAATTTTTAACCTGATGATTTCCTCCTATCTCTTATTTGGTCCTTCAACACAGGGACCACTTCATTCTTACTAGTAGACTTGATCTCTATCCAGTCCTAGGCTTACTCCAAGCCCTATATGAGTGTAAAAAAGGATCCATTCTGTGGTATGTAGCACTGAGCCGCCATTGCTGATGAGACTCTATTTTGCTCTTTTCCTTATGACCAAACTCTGACATTGTACACCATTTCTAGTCAGCATGGTAGAGTGGGGGACAAAACACTATATTTGAAGTTAGATATGAAATCCTGCCTCTTATAGTTACTATATAAAAGTTACTGTATTCCATCTCTTTGGATCTTGGTTTCCTTATCAGTAAAACAGGAAGGGTTGCACTAGATAAGGGGCTCTTAGTTTGAAGTCCATAAGCCCTTAGAGGGTCAATAAATAGATTTCAGGGATCCATGAAACTGTATGGGAAAAATACTTTTTTATTTTCAATTACTTCTGGCAGAAATATAGCATTCCTTTCAATTATTTTAAAACATTATTCAGAGAAAGAATTCAGACTTCATCAGAATACCAAAAAGATCTGTCATGTGCACACACACACACACACACACACACACACACACACACACACGACCAAAAAAAATACCTGAACAAAGAGTTCTTTCAACTTTAGATCCTATTTATTATACAATAAAAAGGGATTCCTGTCTTATTTCTCAATACCTAAGTTCATACTTTTGTCTATTCCAGCAGAGGACCATGTCTCACTCTGTCTAGGCATCCAAGAAATAGGAATCCTGCTATGTACTGATAGAGCCCATGATGCCACATGTGACTTTCTTGGATGTCTGGACGTTATCTATGGCACAATGCCCAACATGGCACTTCTTTCCATGTCTGAAATCCACTTACTTCCCTTGACTAGATTGCCCTCATACTATCACTCACCTACTTTCTATCAAATGTCTCTAATATTTAATGCAGTTGTCAAGACTCCCTCCTCTTTCACAGAATTGACATTTTTCCTATATTCCTTTCTCACTCCCAATGAATCTGTCTAATCTCCATGTTAGGGTTATGTCACTAAGTTATCAACAAAGTCATGAGTACTTGAGCTTTCACCTCTAGCTAAAATGGAAAACTACTTTCTTGAACGTGATGATGATGAAGATGATAGCAATAACAATAATGAACGATATCTCTTTTTGTCAGAACTTTCTGTTTATCAATCATTTGGTATTTATATACAACTCTGTAATAGTTATACTATTATAGAATATTTAGGTGTTTTTATTTTTTATGTCTTGTCTCCTTAACTAGATTGTAATCTCCCTAGAGTTATGGATGATGGGGCAATATTTTTGTTACTCCAAATATACTTAGGTCAGTATTCTGAATATAATATAATATTCACATCTGAATGAATGAATGAATAAAGCCTCTCTCATTCCATGAGGGCAGGTATTGGGTCTTACCATACCTTTGTTTTTCTTTATTGCACCACATGGTGGGTATATAATAAATGTTAGCAGATTTTAGAGACGGTAATATCTGCATATTGATAGACATCTAAGAAAATGTAGCTCCTTCTTTAGCAGTTTATAAAAAATGGCAACTTCACTGTTTATTTGATTTATTCTTCTAAATTATAATAATGATAATGTCAATAATTCATATTTATATAGTGCTAAGTTTAAGGATTTCAAAGAGGTTCACATATAATATATATTATTTAATCCGATCCTTGCAGTAAAACTGTGATAAAAATAGCCTGTTCAAAGATAGTGTCTGAGACAAAATTTGAATTGTCTTCCTGCCTATCTTACCATGCCATATTGTTGTGTGGCCTTTTTGTCTCAAAAATTGAAATCTATTGTTTTTAATATCTCTTCCATATATCTTTCCCATTAATACCAGAGAACCATCCTTGTAATAAAGAGGGGGGGAATATAGTAAAACTAACTAGCACATCAAACAAGCATGACAGTATATGCTGTGTTCTACATCCCAAATCTCCCATTTATGTATTTCTCAAATAAGCTGCGGTCATATTCAATTATTAAAGATGTGAGAGGGTGTACATTTCTTCTCTTTTTCAAGTCTAAATCTAGTTATTATAATTATAGACTTTTCAGTTTCTTGTTGTTATGGTCATTTTTCTTTTTTATTTCTATTTTTATAGTTAGTGGGTATATTTTTCTCTAATATAACTTACTTCACTTTGTCTTAGTTCATGTAAATCTTCTCATGTTTTCCCAAATCTTTCATTTTCATCAATAAGATGTAATGTCCCATTGCATTCATGTACCATAAAATATTTAGCCTCTCCCTGATTGACTGATGGTGGTGGGCAGTGGTAACAGGACATCAAAATTATGTCTCTTGGGGAGCATTATCCACCTCTACTCCCATTCCTGAACTACCTCATCTTCAATCAGTTTTAATCCCACTCTGTGATATCATTGGCAGTATGGCTTCCAGCAATGTGCATTGTTTTTTGCACATAATCCACTTAATAAATGCTTTTTTTATTCACTTACTTTTTCATTTCATTTTTGCTACTGCAAAAATAATGTCATGAATATTTTAATGTATTTAGAACTTTTTTGTCCCTTTTTCACACAAAAAAGAAATTTACAATATTAAAAACATTATCCCCTTGACATGAAAACTTATCATCTATGGTCTACTCAATAGTCAAGGTCCATAAGCACATACCCAGGACAACTTGAATCTCAAAGACCAAAATCCCTGAGTGAGAGATAAACACATTTTCCAGGATGAAAAGGCAATCCTAACTGTGTACACTTTGACATACTTGCTGATAACATCAGCATATTTCCTTGCAGCTTCAGGAACTTGATATTGACCCCTGCTCATCAGAAAGAGCACAGACTTTTCCCCTGATTCTCTAATGACTAAAACAGACTATATTTTTTCCTTATAAATTTATAATTGTTTCCTTATAAATTTAAATTGTTTTTTTAAAATAAACTTAAAATAATGGTATTATTAGGAAGAACAATGATATTTGTGTACTGAAATAATGGTGATGCTAAATTCTTGGTCACATATTTTATAAATTCTAATTTTAGAGCCACAGGATAATAGATTTGGAGCTGGGAAAAGTTCTGGGGATTATTAGCCTTTCTAATTGTAAAAATAAGGAAAAGGTGAATGAAGCATGATATAGAATGAAAACATACATTTTTGAACATGACTAATGTGAGAAATAGTTTTGCCTGACGTATTTGTTGCAAGGATATTTCTTTCTTTCTTTCTTTCTTTCTTTCTTTCTTTCTTTCTTTCTTTCTTTCTTTCTTTCTTATTTTTTCCTTTTTCTTTTTTTTATTTGGAGAAGGAGATGAGAGAAGAAATAAATGCTTATTAATTGAAAATAAAATTTTCAATGTTTCAAATTCAAAATTTACAATAAAATTGTAAAAAATATTATGAAGTGATCTTAAGAGCTGAAGCAACTTGCTCAAAGTCCACCAGGTAGAGGCAGAGCTAAAAAACAAGTTCAGTTCCTGATTCCATATCTAGCATTCTTTTTACTGTATCATATACATCTCATCAGAAAATGGACAGATCATTCTGTCTTGGTTCCCAGTCAAGCAATGAGCATTTATTAAGTACCTGTTATGTACTGGACACTGTACTAAGAACTGAGAATAAAAAGAAAGGCAAAAATTAGTTGTTGCTCTCAAAAATAAATCATGAATTATGACTGACATTCCAATAATCAGTACATGAAACCTATATTTAAATACCTTAAAAAGATTACCTAGGAATAATCCATTTAACAGTCAAATAGAACAGTTTATTACAAATTTAATTATATGATGTGCATCTGAATTGTCACTGTGACTGAACTGAATTATAACTGAAAAGCAGAGTGGGTTGAGTCAAGCAATATTAATTTAAAAAATTAAATGATCAGGCACTTGTTGAACAAACATTTTTAAAGCAATTCAATCAATTAAGTAAGTATTGAGGTAAGTGGTGGAGACACAAAGAATGGTTAAAAAAAACAAAAAAAACCCAGTTCTTGTTTCAGAGTTCACTATCCTCTTTTTTCAAACGAGGAAACTGAGGTAGAGAGAGATAAAGAGATTTATTCAAGTTTAATTTACATGCTGGTCTGAACTCAGTTATTCCTGGTTCAGACTGCTCTTTCCACTGTGCCACCTAGCTATAAAGACAATGTACAAAATATAGATGAAAGATAATTTCAGAGAGAGAACACTAGTTGCGAGGGAGGGAGTTATTCTTGCAAAGCTTCCTAAGGAAGGTGAAATTTGAACTAAAATTTGCAAAAAAAAAAGCCAGGGAGGTGAGGAGGGCAAATATTCCATAAGACTATGAAGCAGTTGTAAATAATGATGATCTGAAATTTACCTTTAGACTTTATGAAAAAAGCTTCTATGCAAATTAATATTTTAAATGATTATCAGCAGGAAAAACTTAAAATACTTGAAAATTTCAGGTACCTCAAGGCAGAGTAGAAGCAACCATCACCATTACAACACCACCACCACCATCACCAATCACCACCATCACTATAATCAGTAACATCACCAGTACCACCATCACTACCACTACTGCCACCACAACCATCACCACCAGCACCATCATCACCACCACCACAACTACCGCCACCATCACCACCATCACCCCCCTACTGCCACAATCAGCATCATCACCATCGTCAGCACCACCATCACTTATTAAATCCCTATTGGCTGCAAAACACCATTCACATTCAAAGAATTGGTCTACAAACTTCAAATAATTCTTATCCTTTTATTAAAACATGGTCCTGGGGTGGCTAGGTGGCACAGTGGATAGAGCACCAGCCCTGGGGTCAGGAGTACCTGAGTTCAAATCCGACCACAGACACTTAATAATTACCTAGCTGTGTGGCCTTGGGCAATCCACTTAACCCCATTTGCCTTGCAAAAACCTAAAAAAAACATAGTCCTAATGGCATCTTCAAGTTCAAATAAATATCTTTAACCTGTATTACATCTTTTAAGGATCCTGGAATTTTGGGGCTGGAAAACAATTTTAGAGATCATTTAATTCAAGTATCTTTGGAATGTAATAAAGCAACAATTCAATAGTTTGTAGATTAGAATTTTTTCCCCCTAATTAGACTTACTTTTCTTGCCACCCTTACTAAGTTGGTGATGTTTTATCTCTTTTGGTTCCTTCTGCAGAATGCTGGATGTGGCTGTGCTTGGACAAGAATTACATATATATGTATATATATATATATATATATATATATATATATATATATATATATATATATATGTATGTATACACATATATTACTGAAACCACTAGAGGACTTTTATATGATCAACATCACCTCAGGCCAGATCAGAGACTGCTAACTGAGTGTTACAAATCTCTAGCATTCAAATGATGAACTCCAAGTCCTATTTAGACAGATGACTAACACATCCCTCCTTGAACAAATGAAGGAAACCCCGAGCATAAATATATTGAGCAGAGAACCCAAGGTCACCTAGTGAGTCAGTACATGGGAAATGAGAAAGAATCTGCTTGTGTCTGTGTCCTACCAGCTGGAGCAGATTCCTTTCCATTTTAGAAGATGGGAAATGCCGATTTTATTGTTGCTTTTAATGACTTTAAGCTTGACACGACATTTTCTCAGTCATTCTCTCTTTCCTTCATTAATGTTAGATATGTGAAAAACATTCCCCATTACACAGTGAAGTTATGGAATTTATGCAACATTAGCCAGTAAATAGGAACCTAAAATTTTATTTCTAGCTTACTTAGAAAGCATGTTTGAATTAAAAAAAAGCATGACAAAATAAACAACGAGGTTTTAAAAAGCAAAAGTCAGCTAAAACCTTTTTCTTACTTAAAATCTTATCCTAATGGAAACTTCTAAATGAGACATAAGAAAGAATTAAACTGATTGTCATTCACAAGAATATGATGGTAGCCAAAATGGTCTTGCTAATGTTAGTCTGATATTAACTAACTGGGAAGTAGTTATTGAAGGCTTGCTAAACAATCTACACATATTTCATTAAAATGGACAATTATATAGTTTCATTGTGCCATATTCCTCCTCCACGTGTTGATGATTTAGCCAAATTGGCCTTGTTCTGTTCCTTATATGCACAGTTCCACCTAACATTTTTATGACTTTTCACTATTTGTTTCCCTGAAATGCCTCTCTTCCTCATTCCTGCCTCATAGAATCCTTCACCTCTTACAATATATAACTCAAGCACTACCTTCTATATGAAGGCTTTCCTGATAGTATCAACTGATAATCCCTTCCTGCCAGATTTCTGTTTAATTATTATCTTTATATTCATTCTTCTGAATTGTACTCTCAAGAAATTAGGGATTCTGTTGGAAGTGACATACTTTCAGAAGAGGAGCTTTTTGGTAGAAAAATGTGGAAGTCAAAAGATTACAAAAATATAAATGTTGAAAACTATCTTCACATATTTTGGGGAAAAATGTTTGGCATCATTAAAAAACAAACAAATAATTATATGTGTATGTATATATATGTGTATATATACATATATATGTGTATATATATATATATATATATATGTATATATATATGAAGAATAGCTTTGACTGAATTTCCCCAGAATGAATAAGTTAACTTATCAGAACAGGCCATGTTGACATTATATTATAGGTATGCACCTCTTCTTTTGACATTAATTTTCCCACTTTCAGTGGGCCTCCTTTCAAGCCTCTTTTCAATAACCTGGACCTCAGGTCCCATCTTATTGAGCATACCACCTGCTGTCCAATCCCTTCTCAATGTCTAGGATTTGTTGGCTTTCTTGATCCAATAAGACTTTTCCAAAGAAGTAAATGATGATTATTTAAGGCTTAGTGATTGCAAAAGGAATGTTCTGGCCTCTCTCACAGAACTGCAGTTTAATTTGGTAGACCTGAAATTTATAATGATCATATCTATGATATGAGGTTTTTTTTTCTTTTTTGGGAGGGGAAGAGTTCATTAGAATAGAGAAATTCCTTTTCTAATGGAGATCAACTAGTATTTTGCAACTCTCAATCTTAGAGTGCTTTCTGGAACATTGAGCAATTAAGTGATTTGTTCAGGGTCACACACCAGTATAGGTCAGAGGTAGTCCACAAGCCCAGCTCTCCTTGCTATCACTTGCTATTCAATATTCCACATTGCTTCACAAACTCTTATAGTTCTATTAATCCTCTTCAGTCCTTCAAAATTATCTGAATTCAGCATTTCAAGCAACTGACAAAATGATCACAAATGACCATCTTTCCCAAGGATTTTTAAACTAGGGAAATACACTCCCTTTTGAGAACATTGGAGAGTGCCCTCTATCACATGAATCAAAAGAGGTTTTCAATCTAATTTTAGGTAAACATGCTTGTCCCAAGGCTCTTGTGAAATTCTCAAAACAAAATCAGTTTGAATTCACTTAAATTAAAAAAAATAATCACATGAAAAATTAGAACCATTAGGAGAGAACAAGATGCTCTTACAGGAACATTGAAAAGTCAGTTTCAATCAGGTTAATAAATATGTCTCTAGAATTTTCTTTGGACTTTGACCTTAGTTTTCTTAAAGTTAGAAAGGTTCAATCTAATGAAAAAGTAGAAAAATGACAAACTATGAAATTAGGGGACCTGGGTTCAAGTTCTATTTCCAATACTTACTAGGAAATAGTGTAGGCTCAGGAAAGCCATTTGACTTTCATTGGCTTTATTTCCTTCATCTGTGAAATGGGAAAAATTATACCAGATTGATTTCTGAGATCCTTTCCAGCTGTTTTATAGAAGTGTGATGATTGGATATTTACTTTGTAATGTTAATGACTTTTGAAAGTTGAAGTGTGGGAATGGGATACATGGCCTTTCCAAGGACTAAGATTTCCTACTTAAGAAACCCTCTATGGGAATGAAAAAAATAGGTTTCTGCTATAATAATTAACTTGAACTTGACAGGTCAGAAAATCTAGCCAGGAAATCTAGTAGAATGTGTGAAAAGAGACTTTTGCTATTACAAATTGAAAGTCATATTGTTGAAATTTTTGACAATGACAAAATCAACCAATCCCTCAAATTTTCCTTTTGTGCTTCCAGTGTTGTTTAGAAAGATAAAAAACCCTGGGCAACAGGTACCTGTCTTTTAGGGGGGAAACATTAAAAAATTTTATCTGGGGCTTTGAAACTGTGTGAACAGAGGGCTTATAACTCAAGGGTTAGAATTAGAGGGGCAACTAGGTGGTGTAGTGGATAAAGCACCAGCCTTGGAATCAGGAGTACCTGGGTTCAAATCCGGTCTCAGACACTTAATAATTACCTAGCTGTGTGGCCTTGGGCAAGCCACTTAACCCCATTTGCCTTGCAAAACAAAAAAAAGAATATACCTTAGAGATCATCTGTCTAACTTCCTCATTTTATTTTATTTTTGTTTTTTATAAGGTAAAAGGGTTAAATGACTTGCCCAGGATCACACTGCTAGGTAATTATTAAGTGTCTGAGGTTGGATTTGAACTCAGGTCCTCCTGACTCCAGGGCTGGTGCTCTATCCACTGCACCACCCAGTTGCCCCTTAATGTCCTTATTTTTAAAGGGAATCCATGACTCAGAGAATTATAATGAGTTACTTGAGGTTCCCCAAGTCATAAGTGACAGGTTTTAAATTCAGATCCTGCCTCCAAATCCAACATTCTTTCCATTATACCGTATTGCTTTTTCTAAAACAGATAAAAATTATCTTTTTTTCCCCCAAAGTGTTCTTCAGGAGTCAATCCAAAGGCCAAATGCAAATGAAGAACCTGAGGGTAGCATGACATCCAATTTATTGGTAATAGCATGGAATCTTAGGCTGGGGCTGGGGTAGTTATAATTTGAGATTGATTCCTGGCTTGTAATTTGGCCTTCTCTTTGTAACTTCACCTAATGTATTTCTTATTAAGTTAGATTATTCAATATGCTTGAATCATCAGGTTCTAGAGAAGAAAGATTCAGAATAGTTCTAAATGTTTCTAAGGTTGCACCCTAAGACAAAAGAGTGGAAGCTAAAAGTCCCAAAGATAGCTTTTACCCAGCACCCATAGTGACCCAACACCAATCTAATTCTCAAAGAACAAGGTGTCTTCTGTCTTGGATCAGGAGGACAAGGCTGACATGGAGCATCAAGATTTAATGAACCTTCACAGATACCTTCATATTGGTGCCAGCTACAAGAAGCCAGTGTATGGAAAGTACCAGATGTTACTTGTGCCCTGCCAGTTTCATGGCTAGAGGGTTTCATTCTCCAGGAAAGACTTAAAATTGGCACTTCATACTTTTTTTTTTTAAATAAAAGAAAACAATAAGCATTAGCTTTATACAAAGATGCCAGCCAACCATACAACCACCCACATACAAAACTGAAGCCAACAAAAATAACAACAAAAGCCTAGTTCCAATGCTGGGCAAATACAATGCATTCTTTGTGGGTGATGTTAGAGAGTTATGCTTGACCTGAGGTGGAACTACGTGTGGCAACAGATTCTCCACGACCCATGGTAACAGAAAATGTTCTGCTCTTTCATTCACACAGAAGCATATTTGCACTGCTTTGCTGAGCTTCTTCTAAGTGGATGAGAGTTCTACCTGCCTGCCCCAGGAGCCAAGCAGACTGGTTTTTGGGTTAGCTGACCACTCCTCGGACCTAGTACAGGTCTTTGTTTTCATGTATTTGAAAAGCTGAAATGACCACTTCACCAGATCATAGAGTGCAAGTTGGATGGGACTTCTGAGTGGAAGCTAAAAGTCCCACTTCTCCGGTGGTGAACAGCCCAAGATTATCTAGGTGACATTCAAGTTCCCCTGACTCCGCATTCAGCTCTCTTGTATAGGATCATGCTGCTGTGACTGCTTACTGACAATGAAAAGCAGTCTTAGATTCAATCTGGGCTCAGTGTCACTTGCCACTTTCAGTTTTTTTAGGGACTAAGGGAAAGTAAAAGGAACGAAGAGATCACAAGATGTAAATACAAGGAAAGAGGAAAAGGAGGAAAGTATTACTGATATTCAAGCTTGGCCCATTTCTTCCTCTGACTCTTTTCTGTGCCTGATCAAATGTAGAACCTATTCCTTTATCACTTTTTTGTTTCTTCCCCCTCAAATCCCCCAAATAGAAAAAAAATCAGTTAGTTATCATGACCTAAGTTTAACATCAGATGAGTTTATTTGACCATGAAGATCACAGGGTTATAGATTTAGAGCTAGGAAACCTTCAAGCTCATCTAGTCAAATTCTCTCCTCTTATAGAACAAACTGAGGTCAAGTGACTTGTCCAAGATCATACACCCAGAGTAAGCTGTAGCATTAAGATTGGAACACAGTTCTCTGACTCTAAATACCATTCTTTTCCCACTGTAACAATCAATCAAGCCTTTTCCCAAACCCATAACTGTTCTGTTTTCTTTATATTTAATAAATACAGAACTGGGAAGGAAATGGTCTGGAGTAACTACAATCATAGTCTTAGATTGGGTACCATCTAACTGTATATAAAAACAAACCCATTCTATATCTCTTTTCTTTTTATATATTTGAATTGATATTAAAATAATAATGGTTTTGCAATGATATAGAAATAATTTATGGCTCAGCCTGCATCACAGTCACCCTCCTCAAATGTCTTATGCAAAGATTAGGTTTATTTCCAAATGAAACATAAGGAGGAATAGGAACACAGAAAGCTTTAGGTGGGAGTTGTTGCTACAATTTTGACTTCTGAGTTTACCTTTCAACCTCTTTCAGTCATATTGGCAAATAGCTCATTAATTCAGATACTATTAATTTTTCAAAGCAATTTGGATGAAAATTTTGGACAATTTGGAATTCATGGAAGCTTACCATTGCATTCTAGGAAAAAGCATATGCTAAAACAAAAGAATGGGGTGAGCATGTTTGAAAGGGAAAGATCTAAACTGTTTAGGAAAACAATGCTTTATTAGAATCCTGAAGCATTTTAGAAATATATTTACAAAGTCACCATGGTAAAAATGATGTATTAAGTATGAATCATGCATAGCTAGCTATCAAAGCAAGTATATTAGTATTCTTAATAATAATTTCTTAGTATATCTTAAATTACATTATATATTTTAAAATAACAAAAATCAGGATTTCAAGGATTGCATAGTTCAGTTTGATAATTTCCTTGGGCTGAATTAGGGAAGTATTATTGTGCTCCTGTGTACAAAAAAACTTTCAATTTTCCTCTACCATCTTCTTTGATCTTTCTAGTACTTTCTTAATGTTTCTCTGAATTTCAGAATAATTTCAATAATCTGATTCAAGTCACTGATAAAATTAATTTCCGTTGGGAATATGAAAAGGAATGCATGGATTTATCATATGTTAATGGGAATTGCTGACATGTAGAAGGGCAGACCTGTGTCCTAAAGCAAGAAAGGTGTAAATGGAAAGCAGTTGTCAAAGCTAGGGAGCTTTGAGAATTCTTGCCAAATATTTTCAATTTTTTATCTTTCTTGATCCCTCCACAGGCTTTTATACTGTTGATCACCTTTTCCCCATCTCGATACCCTCTTTAATTTTCCAAGACACCATTTGTTCCTGCTTCTTTTCCTATATTTTTAGACATTCCTTCTTGGCTCCTTTGCTAGATCTTCATCTCGATCATGTCCTTCTGAAGGTAACTATTCCATAGCTCTCTATTCTAAGTTCTTTTCTCTTTGTGATTTCATCATCTCCCATGAATTTAATTACCATCTCTGTATGGATGACTCTCAGATTTACTTATCCTGGAATCTCCAACTGTCTAGTAGACATATCAACTTGTATTTCCTGTAAATATCTTAAATGTAATATGTCCAAAATTAAATTTCTTATCTTCCTTCACAACTCCCTCACTCTCACTCCTTTCTGAAATTCCCTATTATTGTTAAAGTCAACACAGAATTGAAGTAAAAAAACTAAACTAAGTGACTCGATACAATAAATGACAAAGCTTATTGGAAAGGCTTTAGTTTGTGGCCATTATGCATGGAACTACCTGGCTAAGTAGGGACATGTCTGGCACACTCACAGATAGGGAAGATAGGGAAGCAGTCTTGGGAAAAAATGGTTAGGCAGTCAGACACATAACACAAAGGAACATAAACAAGCCAGGATAGAGAAAGTCACTTAGGACCATCAGACCCCTCTCCCACAGTGCGCTCTGAACTGTCTCTTTATCCTTCCTTCCTCAGGCATGGTCAGCTCCAGCATCTCCACTAGGGATCATATTTAGAAAGATCAGCTGGCTCTTCTTGTATCATATACCACAAACGAGTAGCCTCAGAGTGGGAAGGAAGTTGGGGCTCTCATTAAAGCTATTGAGAAGGATACAGAATCACAGTATACAGAATCACAGAGGTTATAAACATCCTGTATTCAGCTCTCAACAGAAAGCATCTGTAATTCTGTGTCTAGGTATGGTTGCCATATTTTAGGAATGGCACTGACAAACTGGAATATATCTACTAACCTGAAAGATGAATAAATGGACTGGATGCCAGGTTATGTAATAATTGGATAAAAGAATGGGGGATATTTATTCTAGAAAAGAGGAGATTAAGAGGGATGTGAAAACTCTCTTCAAGTGACTGAAGAATGTCAAGTAGAAGGGTATTTAAATTTGCTTTATTTGGTCTTAGATGGAAGAATTAGAAGCCATGACACCAATTTTACACACACCCCTGAGTAAAAAAATACTTCTATACAAACAAGGTTTGTCCAAAATTGAAACAGACTGTCTCTGGAAGTAGTGACTTCCCCCTCATCATAAGTCCTCAATAGAAGGTTGGTTAACTCCTTGATTAAGGACATTATCAAGGGTCATCCTATCTAGTTTTGCCCTACTCTATTCCAACTTATTAAGAATTGGGCAAGTCATTTAACTAATTCTGACTCATTATTCTTATTTGTGAAATAACAACATTGAACTAGATTATCACAATGATTCTTTCCAGCTCTAAATTCTATGATCCTATTTTGGGTATAAGAGAAGTTTGCTCATAATCATACCCAATTTCCCAAAAGAGGCAAATATAAAAGAAAGGTCAGAAGGTGTTTAACTGATTATGTTTTAGCTTCCAGGGGAATCTGTGGATGCTCAAATAGCTATCAACAGCCTATGGATGAGTGGGAAATGAGGAAAATTTCTTTTGCTTATAAAGAGACTAGAACTGGGGAGTGAGTTCATTCCCCAGTTTCTGTCCCAAAAGGTTTTAGACAGTCTTCAGATGATGAGTTATGCAAGAAAGAAAAGAGAAAATAAACTCTTTGTATAACAGATTTTTTTCCCTTTTTGGGTTGCAGTACATATATCATAATGAGCCTACCACTCATGGAACCCCATTCAACTAATCCCAAATCCGTTTAGACCTTCCTTTAAAGTAACTAAAAATATATAAAAGTTGAAAGACCAAGACTTGCCTTACTCAAGGTGGAACATATCATCCAAAGTAGCACAATAGAAAATAAACTAGATGCTGAATAGATGACCCAAGAGTGATTCATGTTCATTTTTTGTAGAATGGATCAAGTCACTGACCTCTATCACTCCATGTTGCATCATGACTCCATACTTTTTCTTTGGGCTCAAGTCTGGTCATTAAAATTTTGCAGCATTCTGATCATTTTAATGTTGTTATCCTTTCAATTTCCATTGTTTTAGTCACCGTGCCTATTGTTTTCTGGGCACTTCCTACTTCACTTTGTATCAGTTTATGTCTTCTCATACTTCTCTATATTAATCATATTCCTTGTTTCTTAAGAGATAGTAAAAATTCATTACATACATGTGCTACAGCTTTTAACTGACCTCTGAAATTTAAAAACAGAATCTAAATCTTTCCAGTGTGAATGTAGTAAATAAAATATCATATATTAGGACCCAATAACACTTCAGGAACAACCAAAGTCAAGAAAAGTAGCAGCAAAGGCATTAGAAAAATCAAAATAAGTAGCCAAAGTACTCTGTCTTCCATCCTTTGGTCTTAGCATTATTGCCATGCTTGGAATGTACTCTCCAGCAACCCTCAATAATCAGCTCAATCATGACCTCCTTTATGGGACCTTTCCTGATTTCCCCTAGCTGCTGGGATCTCCCCTTGTCCTATTACCTCATTTTTATTTTTTTTATATTTTACGAATATTTATATATGCAGATAAATATAAGCTCCTTGAAGGCAGGGACTTTAAATTTTTTTATGTATTTGCAGCATCCAGTGTCTTAGCAAGTGGACTGTATTTAATAAAAGCTTTCATAATCACATGTAGGCTTAGTAAATAGAGTAAGAGAAATGGAAATAACTCCCTTCTGAAAGAAATTATTGTGACTGGAGGGGCAAAAAAGATTGGGCAATCAAAAAAGAAGGATGAGTTCAAACAAAAGTCACTAATACAAGTGGACTTAGAGCAAAACACCGGGTAAAACATCTTTTCACCAGAGGGCAAGAGAACAAAAAGAAATCCAATTACTGATTCTTAGAGACCAGATAGGAAGAGACAAGGGACTGCTCTGACCTGAGGCAAAATTGAAAAGTGTTTGTCCTCTGTCACTCAGGCCTAGTTAATTTAGTTCTGCCTATCTTCCCTTCCCACTCCTTCCCACCTCAATCTCTGCCAGGGCTTGGTATTCTCTTTTCTTTCAGTTTTCATGGTACTCCCTCTCCTCATACCTACTTGTAAGGAAGCCAAGTGATGGAGAAGAACATAAAGTAGAATCACTTTCAGAGGAAATTGCCTTTTTAAAAGGCTAAAGGAATGAAACTCCTACTAGGGAATTTCAGAAATTTTTAGCCAGTGTGGAATAATTATATTGGGCAAGGGGAGCTTTCCATTTGGGACCATGAAGTCTTTTTAAATGGAGAAATGATTAAATGGAGAAGTAGAGGAAACTGAAGAAAATTGGAAGTGAAAAAAGTTCACCAATCTCTCAAGAAGAGGAGAAATTTGAAATGGACAGCCTCTGTTATCCCTTGTCTTTAGTCCTCTAACTCTTGTTGGTCTTCATTTGGGGAGGAGGTGGGATGAAGGATCCTTACACAGAGCTAAAAGTTGTCTCCCTTCAATTCCCAGACATAGGTTCTAGTTCTTTCTTCTGGGGCAACATAGAATTCTTATTTTAGATGATCTCTAAATATATAAAGAATAGCTACTTTACAAATGTTCCAGTGTGTTAAAGTCTCTTTAAAAATGTGGTACCTAACTCTAAAGCACTGTTTGTAGATCTGTAAAATAGTCAAACTATTGTGGAAAGCAATTTGGAATTATGCAAAGAAAGCAATTAAAATGTTCATATGTTTTGATCCAGAGATTTTCACTGCTAAACAAAAATAAAGGCTTCATATAAATCAAAATGTTTAGAGCAAAATTTTTTGATTAAGCAAAAACTGGTAGATGTCTATCAATTGGCCAATGACTTAATAAGCTGTACATGAAGGTAGTAAACTATTATTGTTGCTATAAAGAACAATGTGAGCATAGAGAAACTTGGGAACACTTGAATGACCTGATAGAAAGTAAAGTAATAAGAACCAAGAAAATAATATTCACAATGATTAGGCTAATGGAAATGGAAAGAACAATAAAATACAAGAAATTTAATGCTATAAAATGACCATAACCAAGCTGCACAGTAAATATAAGAAGTTACTCTACCACCACGTCTTCTTTGTATCCTTTGTGCAGTGATAGAATATTGCACATATTGTTAGCTTTTCTTTTTATATTGCTTAATTTTGATGAATTTGTTGTTGTTATAAAGGAGCTCTCTAGGAAGTGAGAATTAAGGAAGGATAAACTAGAACCACAGGTGACAAGAGACGTCAATAAGAATTCATTTTTCTAAAACAAATGATACATATATACATCTTAAGAAGTTCAGATAGAAAATTTCCATATAATAAATAATAATCATAGCAACATTTTTCCTGTAGTAAGCTCTGGAAACTGGAGGAAAATCAAACAACTTATAGTATGTGAATCTTATGAAATATTATTGTGTGATAAAGTGATGAGTTTAAAGAATTCAAAGAAGCTAGGGGAGCCTTGAAGGAACCGATGCAGAATGAAATAAATAGAATCAAGAAGACAGGATATACAATGACAACAATAATGAACATAACACTAAAAAAGTCACTCTGAGTGACAATAATCTTTTTTCCAGAAAACAAACTGGTGTACAATGTTAGTTTTATTTAGCTTTCTTGTTTAACATTTATAAATTAAAGTTCAGTGTGTATGTGTGTGTGTGGGAGGATGGGAATTATCCAGAAATGATCATAATGCAAAAAAAATACCAATAAAATATATTTTGAAGTGACAAATAAAATAAAATGCAGTGCTTATATAGATAAAGGCACACTTCAGGTTGGTTTGAACAGTGCTGTATACAGTGGAATGATTATTTTTCTTCATTTATGTACTATATTTCTATTACTTCTTGAGATTGCATTAGTTTTTTATATGTGTGTATACAGTTATATCTCTATATGATATAATGATTACACTACTATCTCATGTTGGATGTGCTGTGCACTAAATTGCTCAGGGTTTTTTTTTTCCTCACACGAATCTCTGTTAAGGACCTTCTTATCCTATGTTTGTAAAATTGGTTCTCTGAACCTAAAGGTAGGATTTTTTCTATTATTATCATTATTAGATATCAACTTATTGATTTAGTTTCAATATTTTTGCCTTGGTATTTTTTGAATATTACTTCTGTCACTTACATATTTGCTATTCTTCTCAGTTTTGTGCAATGTGTGCTATCACAGTCTGCAGTTATCAGGACAGTGGAAAAGAATTTATTAAATATCTTAAAGAAGTGAAGAAATACTATGGTTCATGCATCCATTTCTCTAAAAAAATATATTTTCAAAAATCTGATGTTATTTCTTAGAAAACCCCTGTTGGTTTATAGTGATTGCCATTTTCTTTTCTCAAAATTCTCAAACCAGTCAATATGTCAGTGTCAAACTTAGCAGGATTCCAAAATTTAAAAAACAACTTTAATCTCTTAAAATTTAAGACATTTGAAATTCTGAATTTTTTTGTACTTTGACTTATATTGATGATTTTTTCAAAGTTTTGTAAAAGTGAATCTTCAATGATGACTGAAAGATTTTCAATATATTTATAAGTGAAATTCCCAAGGAACTAGTTTCTTATCTTTCTCTCTCTCTCTTTACTAGTCTTCATTGGATCATAACATCAGAGATAAAAAGCTGAAGATGATAGAACTTACAAGTTGGAGGGGATGTTTGGTAAATAATATTTTTATTTTGCTAATAAACATAATAGGACTTGATATTTGTATTTGTGAAACAGTACACGATGACATTCCATATATTCTATAAATTCACCAATCCTTTGGGAACCACATTTGAAAATATAAATATTCATGTGATGAAGGGATGATTTTCATGTTTATTATTTCTTACATGTCAGAGACAAATGTGTTAAAAACCAATATTTTTTCCTCACAGTTTCAGTGAATCAAAAGATCTTTAATTTTGGATTTCAACAGTGAATTAGTTTCTTTCAAGACATTTGTTGTTCCAGAAAAAGATTTTAATCTTAAAAGAAATGTCTTTTCTCTGGTTATCTCCTGGCAGCACTCAAAAAAATATTTAGTTTTAAAAAAAAGTTTATGAAGGTAGATAATGGCAAAAAATGAGTTTAAAGATATCATTTTATTTGTATATATTCTTAGTTTTCTCTGTTTTTTCCTTCCCTTATGTTCTCTTCTTCATTAGCTTCAATACTTCTTACAGGGATGGGTAACAATGACTCTTCCTTGCCATTGCTGAAGAGTCACAGCTCATATCTATTGGCATCTGACATCTGGCAGCTCATTGGCACAGAAATTTTGAGCTGGAAAGAAACTTACAGAATATCTAGTCCAATCCCTTCATTTTATAGAAAAGGAAACAGAGAGGGTAAGGGACTGTTCAAGGTCATACAGCTACTAAATAGAGAGTTAAAATTTGAACAAATGAAGTCTGATTATAAATGCAATAGTCTTTCCATTGAATCCTGCTGCCTCTCAGACTCAAGATCACAGGATTATGCATAGAACTCCTCAGTCCTGTACAAAACACACTCCCTTTCTTCCTTTATTTTCCATTGCAAGAGTATTAAATCAGGAGAGTTACTTGAAGATTTGAAAATTCTAAAAAATTTCCTTGCTCAGAATGACGTAAGTTTGAGTTCTATTAAATACATTACACACACACACACACACACACCTATCTACATATATAATATATACATTCATTTATATATATATATATATATATATACATGCATTCATTATTTATATGTAAATGTATGTGTCTATATACACACACAAATACACATGCTGTTCCTCTTTCTACACTTTCCACTGAGAAATGAATACATTTATTAATATGCTGATAAATAACTGAAGACTAAATAACAGAAAAAAGAAAGGACAATTTTAGCATCTTGCCAATTTTACACTTTTCAACAAACACATTAATAATACCCCTATTATGTACTGGGCTCTGTGGCATTGGGTTCTAGGCATTCAAACACAAAACAAAAAGCAATTCTTGTCTTCAAGGAACTTCCATTCCAAGCTTAAATGCAGGAATAAAAAAGTGCCCAAATAAATTTGATAAATTGGATAGAACTCAGGGGAACAAATGGATACACTAAGCTCTACATTCTTAAAAGGTTTTATGTAAGTTATGCCAAAGTAGCAACAATGGTAATTGCTGATTTATACAAAGGTGGGAGAGGAGTTGCATAGTTAAAGCAATCATCGTATAGATGTGTTAAACTCTTAATATGGATAAATTTAGACAAAAGCAAGTGTTGCTTCTGCTAGTGGTGGTTGTTTTTTGTCTATGGCGGGGGTAGGTAGAAGAAGGATAAACTAAATCACTGGATTGACTTAAACTACTGGATTTTAAGTCACTCTGCTCTACCTCAGAATCTAATCACTTTTGCCTGGATTATTTCAAAAGTGTCCTAATTACTTTTCCTTCTTCAAGTCTCTTTCCTCTCTAATCCATCTTTCCTTCAGCTGCCAAATGAATATTCCAAAACTAAAGATCCAAACATACCACTCTTCTAGAGATTCCATTTTGAATTTCAGATAATATATAAAAACTTCAGACTGATCCTTGAAATTCCTCCCAAATCAGACTCCTGAAATATTAATCATGCTTCACATGACCCTCCCTTCACACAACACAGTCTCCTTTCAGTTTAGCTTACTTATTAACTGTTTCCAGTATTCCACCTTGGTGCCTTTGCACAGACTATATCTGATGCCTGCAATGAGTTCCTTTATTATCTCTGCCTCTTAGATGTTTTTTTGTCCTTCATTCTTTCTTTTCTTTTAGGATTTTTGCAAGGCAAATGGGGTTATGGGGCTTGCCCAAGGCCACACAGCTAGGTAATTATTAAGTGTCTGAGGTCAGATTTGAACTCAGGTACTCCTGACTCCAGGGCCTGTGCTCTATCCACTGTGCCACCTAGCCACCCTGCCCTTCATTCTTGATGAAGACCATGACATCAGGGGAGGTGATACCATGACAAGTATGTGAATTGGATTTGAGAGGGAAGGGCTGTGCTAAGTCACCAGTCTCACTTTCTCCTCCAGAGTCATCTGGGTCCCGTGGCCAGATATGAATCAGGACAACTGGAGCTTGTCCTAGCTCAGGTTTAAGTGACTTATCCAAGGTCAAACAGCTAGTAAGTGTCTAAGGTAGTATTCAAATGCTTGTCTTCCTAACTCCAAGGCTAGTACTTTATCCACTGCACCAACTAGCTGCCCCCTTAATTTTTTTACACACCATTAAAGCATATATGTATTGTCCCTTCCTACAAGAGGCATCCACTGATCACTTCTTCTTTACTTATTGATTACATACATGTTATATATATATATATGTGTGTGTGTGTGTGTGTGTGTGTGTGTATATATATATATATATATATATATATATATATATATATCTCAAAGCAATGTAAATTTATTTGTCTCTTTTCCTCTTGAAATTGCTCTGTCAGGGAATGTTTGATTTTTATCTTTGTATTCCTAACAACTAATACCCTGCCTTGTACATAATAAGACCTTTAGATTTGTTGAATTAAATTAACTCCATTGTCTGTTGTGGGCAGTTTTTAATTTATAAGATTTATTTTAACTATTGATCTAAGGAATATGTTTTCCAGTAAAAGATAATTATGAATTAGGGATAGGGATTGGACTTGTAGTTTCTTGGGGAAACTCCCAGATAAGGAAGCTCATCCACTGACTTAGGTACCTTCTCTTCAACATATATATATATATATATATATATATATATATATATATATATACATACACATATATGTATATATATGTATATATATACATACACACACACACACACACACACACACACACACATATATATATGTATAGTATGAGAGCATTGCCTAAAGCACCAAGAGATCAAATGAATTTTCTGATTCACAGAGCCACCATTTGTCAGAGGTGGGACTTGAACTTAGTCTTTCTGACTCTGAGGTTCTATCTCTAGCTTTTATGTAATATTCCCTGTCTTGAGGTATGCTTTATATTACTAAAATCATGTTCAAGACATGATGCTCACAAAACTTTATAGATATTTACACACTAACACAACATAGAGGCAGTTAGGTGATTCAGTAGACAGAGCACTGGGTCTGGAGTCAGGAACACCTGAGTTCAAATCTCACCTCAGACACTTACTAGCTGGGTAAAGACTAGGCAAGTCACTTAACCTCTGTTTGTATTAATCCACTACAGGAGGATATGACAAACCACTCCAGAATCTTTGCCAAGAGAAATTCCATACTGGGTCATTAAAAAGTCAGACATAATTGAACAACAGCGATCAAAGTTTCTTAATCTTAAAAGTTATTCACCTAGTATAGCTAAGCATTTAGCAATACTGATACACATTTTGAATGGGGGGAAAAAATAAGCCAGTTTGTGGAAATACCCTTTTCTATTATTCCTCTGTCCTTTGTTTGATAGAGTGTTTTTCTTCCATTCTGCAAATTCTTCCTCTACTCATATTATGAAAAAAGAGAATTAATGGAAAGCACTTTAGGCAAAGACCAGATTTCTTTTTTTTCCCTTTAGAATAACATGAATTCACATAGATTATAATTGTCAGTCTGCTTAACTTCAACTTGGGAGTTTAAGTATTGCCTGTCTGGTTGTTGCAAGAAGTCAGCTGTGGCTATAAAACACATGCACCAGGCTATTTAAAAAATTATTGAGCCCTTAGACAAATGGCTGTTATCTCAACAAGCCACTGTCTAAATTCTATGTTAATAGCTTATCCTTGGAAGTGAGGGAAAAAAGTCTACCTAAGAACTACTTAAAAAACCCCAAACCAAACCAAATCAAAACAAAAACCTGACAAGTTTTTGAAAAGGTTGACAAAAGCTAATACTAATTAATTTTTGCTTGCTGTGTGATTCTAATAGAATTTTTAAAAAACTTCACTGATTATTTCAAAATGATTCTTTTAGATACCAACATTTTAGAAGAATATTAATATGTTTGATAAGTATACCATTATTTTATCTTTCAAACATAAAATCAAAGAGGTCAAGTCTATAAAATTCCCTTCCTAATAAAGTCCATTTACAACTTCTCACTTAGAAAGTTAAATAGTTCCTACAACTTAAGAATTTACCGTTGAAAATGGAAATACTGATATCTATAGCTCAGTAGAAAGAGTGCTAGAAGCTAAGTGATGCAGTGGATAGAGCACTGACTTGGAGTCAGGAGAACTGGATTTCGAATCTTTACTCACACACTTGACACTTACTGGCTATATGACCTTGGGCAAGTCACTTAACCCTGACTGCCTCACATCCAGGGCCATCTCCAGTCGTCCTGATTCATATCTGGCCACAGGACCCAGATGGTTCTGGAGGAGAAAGTGAGGCTGGTGACTTAGCACAACACTCTCTCACTCAAATATAATTCATGTGCTTATTATGGCATCACCTCCTTGATGTCAGGGTCTTCTTCGAGAACAAAGAATAAACATCATCATCAGAGAGTGCTAGGTCTAGAGTGGAGAAAACCCAACTTCTTGAGCTCAAGTCCAGTATTGGGCCTTGTGTGTGACCCAGGGTAAGTTACTTCACCTTGTTTGCCTTGATTTCCTCAACTGTAAAATATAAAATGAACTGAAGAAGGAAATGACAAACAACTCTAGTAGCCAAGAGAACCCTAAATGGGTCAGGAAGAGTTGGACCTGACTGAATATCATCAACATGGATATCAGATTACCAGGTATACAATCAAAAAGTAAAATTATAATATATCAAAATGCATATAAAGGGGAAGAGTAAGTGAAGAAAGAATGGAAAGTCATATGTTTAGAATATATGATATGACCCTGAGAAGGATACTAAGTTAGCAATTCTTAAAATATACTTTGCATTTATTTGAAATGAGAGGTAATATGGTATAGTGGTTAGAGAACTGGAGTATGAAAAAAGATGAGTTCAAAAGTAAAGCAGAAGCTAATTTGCATCACTGCAGAAAGATCCCTCATTAGGAATACCTTATCACAGTGATGTCAACACATCACATGAAATGAATTAATGAGATCACAAGTCTAGTCCATATATAAAAGAGAAATAACTTATATTTAATTTTTACAATTTCTATACTCTCCAAGGTAGATGAGTAATGAATAAAACAGGATATACAGGATATGTATATACAAAACCACACATGTTTGTAGTATAAATAAATTGTCAGACAAACATACCCTTCCCACCAGACTAAATGACATCCCTTAAGTCTTTTAATAATGAGTTTCCTTTAAAATAAAGTTAAAAAAAGTTAACATGTGGGCTGCATTTGTAAGTGTACATTGTCAGGAAATGTGATTGTTAAGTAACAAATTCCAACAGATTCATCAGTCAACAGATGTTTCTTGTATATAATAATGGATCCTTTCTTTATTGGAGTTATATTTTAATTTATCTTTGTGGCATAAAAGTACATTCCCTGTCATTTTGGAAATGTGAAATCTAAAAAAAAGTCCCATAGTTAACCTACTGAAATTTCTCTGTGGCAGAAAATGGGTCAGAGCTTATAAGAAGGGGTTTCTCCATGACTCATGACCGTATAGATCATTAACCCAAATGGAAGTAATAGCTAACAGTATAAGAAGTTCTCAAAGGATCAGGGACTTTCTTCCTGTCTAGATTGTCAAATTCCCAGACTCTTAGTCGATCTGGCCATGAGCTTAAGGAGGTTGTTACTGTATAATGACAAAGATAAATTTGCCCTGTAGAACCATAGGCAAGTGGGCAGACAGAGAGGTGAACATGATAGAATAAGTTTTAAGGAAACCGGTTCTGGTTGTTTTTCTTTTCTTTTGATTTTGGAGGGGAATGGGGAAGGAGCAGTCCAGACCCATGATCTCATTAGTCTAGGAAAATCCTATCAATGCAGATCACAGGACAGCTGGTTGGCAAATTACGTCTCAAGATTGATTAAATGATTTGTCCAGGTCATACAGTCAATTTGTGTTGGGGCAGAACTCAAATGCAGGTTTTCCTGATTCTGAAGCTCACCCTTCTATCCACTATCCTGGACCAGTTCTTGAGAAAATAGGACAAACATTTCCGTTATGTTTTGATTTATCTTTACGGTATTGTGAGCAGAGTCCTATGTATTATGTAAGATACTCATATACATATATATATATATATATATCCATCCATCCATATATATGTATATATACTCATATATATATATGTTATCAACATCTTAGACATTATATTGTCTAAAAAAGAGGTTCACTATATTGTTATATGATTCACAAAATTATATATGATTTGTATATAAAGGAAAACGTATGATGCTGGCCAAGTGATTTAATCTCTCAAATCCTAGAATCTGACAGATGAAAGCTCTCTGGACATCAGTTTCTTCATCTGTAAAATGAGAGGAATGAACTTGCTGGCCTCTGAGACCCTTCTAGCTGTAAATATTAGAATCTTATGATTCTAAGTAACATGAAAGCCTGGGGTGGAGGAGGGGCACTTCATAGTGGAGGTGGTACTTTGGCTTTAAGAATAGTAGAGAATGGGTTAACAGTCAATAATAAACATTAAAAAGTTGAGGGGCAGGATGCTGAGGTACTGTTTTAGACACAGGGAAGAAAATGAACCAATGCATATAATTGTGGGACATTGGCTGATGATGAGTTCAGTTAAGCTTCAAGGCAACCTGAAGGCAATATATTTTTAAGTGTATGTTGGCACCATTGTGGGGACTTGTGAATGCCAAGCTGAGGAGTTTGAACTTTATGTATCTAATAAATGGAGACTATTCTGTGATTTTAAGTAGAGAGGTAACAAGAACAGTCTATACATTAAAAAAGCATACTGATGTATTGGAGGGAATAGGCAAGTAACTATGTTAATTATGATGAGAAGTCATCCATTCACTGGTATTTCACTAGTATAGTCCACAAATTGTAAAGGTTTTCTCTCTAGTGTGTTAATTTTGATCTTTTAACAATGTGCAAGCTATGTTTTTTGGTTTAAAAATAGAATTCGCAAAAAGTCAATGTTTTAAGTAGGAAGCTAGCTAGTACTAAGGATTTTAACAGGGATATAACCAAAATTGTAAAAGGAAGACCCAGGGCACTAGGAATTACTAAGACTGAATTATTTAGGGAGTGAAATTCTCTGGCAGTATTGTTAAAAATATCTAATTTGTAATTATATGCAACTTGATAGTGATTTTTCTGGGGCAATATTTCAGTGGGGAAGGGAACCCACAAAATGTTCATAAAAATTTGTCCAAATTTTGAGAGACATGTTCTGCTATAGATTCTGGGATCAAGGTCAGGGGAAAGGGGGAAAGTCTTTCATTATGGAATGACGCAACTTTGTATTAAGTCAAAAAAAACTATAGAATAAATAGGGGGGATTTTAAGATTAAAAAATCTATCAGGCTGAGAACTCTGATCTTAGCATGGAGATTAGCATAAATACAAACCTATGCCTTTGGATAGTTGGGTGACATTTTTTTTAGGTTTTTTTTTTTTGCAAGGCAATAGGGTTAAGTGGCTTGCCCAAGGCCACACAGCTAGGCAATTATTAAGTATCTGAGGCCAGATTTGAACTTAGGTGTTCCTGACTCCAGGGCTGGTGCTCTATCAACTGCACCAACTAGCGGCCCCAATGGATGACATCTTAACAGAGGGGAAAAAAACAGTTTATACTTCCTCAAACACTCTAGTCCATTAAAGTAGCCCTGTTTGTAAACTAGTCATGGAGATTAAGATTAAGAAAAAGTAATAAATTATTAGTACAAACGAGCTCACTTTCCATCTTTTAGGAAAAAAGAAAGGATAAAAGGAAATTATGATTAATGATATCCTGGGGTGAGAAATGTTAGTTGTCAGAGACCAGGGTCCAAGTTCATTGTTAATAGGCAGAAATAAATCAAATGTTTGTTCCTAAGTCTTCTCCTCTTCCTAAAATCATTCATTCATTGAATCAATCAAGAAGTTTTATTGTAATTCCATCTTTTGTTTTTGAAGAGGACCAATGACAGCATGGATGATGTGTTGACTTGCACATGAATTAGATTTATGAGAGTTGCAGCCTCTCTCTTCCAGAGGCATCAAAGTTCAGTGGCATCAAAGAAGTCTAGACTGCTGGTGATGGTGTAGGATGCAGCAGATGTCCTTAGTGTCTTTGATCTCTGATCAAACTCTAAGCACTCCATTGCACAAGCTTCAGCCACCTTCATGGCTATTGGAACAAATTGTTCTCATTCTCCCATTCAACCAGAGGGAGACTTCACATGGTTGGGGAAGACTTTCTCTCTAACTCACTTATGGGTTTAAGGTTCATAAATAACCCTAAACTTGATTTAGTCCATCTTTTAAGATAGTTTTACCATGGTATGGCTGGTACCTATATGGCTGCTACAGCTTCTTGGAGCTACATGTGAGAGTTGGGTAGTAGGTAAACATCAAAGGTAAATGAGCAACTTTGGTAAAGGCTTGGAACACCATCACACTGAATTACTTATCCACCTTGAACACTCTCATAATCATTTATTAAGAATTTAATATATCCTAGATTTGTTTTAATCAATGGAAATACTAAGGCAACAATGAAACAGATCCTGCTTTCTAGGAGTTTATACTCTAGGGGAATAAAACAAACAAATAAATAAAAGAACAGCCTGCTCTGGAGTCAGGAAAATCTGAATTTAAATAGTAGGAGCTATATAAATGTTAACTATTACTACTTTTACGTTTTTAGGGAATACTGTCTGTAGAGAATAAACATCTACAGCTATTATGAAGAACTGAAAAATTGACTAAGCCAGAAATATAATTCTCAAAGGTTGGACAGATGAACTCAAAGGAAACCTTATGATGTAGGGCAAGAAGCCTTGGGTTCAGAGTTGCATTGGAATGTCTGTGAATCCTGTCTTTGAGCAAATGACTTAACCTTGGGCCTTAACATCCTCATCTGGAAAGGCAGAATTGAATAAGATGATCTCAGAGGCCCCCTCCAACTTCATTTCTTCTGACCTTCCATAGGCAATTAATACTAGCAAGAGAGATCATTTGGTTTTCTTACATCTTGAATTTTCACCAAAACTAGGTCACCAAATGAAAGGAGAGTGGATTTTCAGTCTATCTGATAGATTAAGGACATTTGTTTCAGATCTCTAGTTTGATCCTGAATGGGGGAAGCCAAAAATAAGTAGAAGTCAGCCAGAGGAAAGTAAGGGGAACTCCAAGAACCCAAGTCCCCTTTGACTATTACCCTAAATATTTTCTTAAATATCCCCATGAAATGCAAAAGTCCCTCTTCGGTTTTCCCCCCTCTTTTTGACATTGGTGTGGCTCATCTACTAGCAAACTTGATGCTACTGAAGATGTGCAGATAGTGAAATACTGAGAAGCAGTAATGAAGACTTAAAACCTTCAGCTGGACAAAGTGTGGAAGGCATTATTTTCTTTGACTGTGGTCCAGGAGAAATCAAATTATTAGATAGAGAATGTATCACACAAAATCACAGAACCTTAGCATTTAATGACTGAAAGAAACACCAGCAGCCATCCAGTCCACCCCATACACAAAAGGCATGTTCCCAATCAAATGCCTGGCATGGAATCCATCCTTTGCTTGAAGACTTCTAAGGAGATGGAGTCTATCACCTCTTGAGATAACCCATTCAACATTTGGACAGCTCTCAATTATATTCTAGTATTAAACCAGAACTGACCTCTTTATAGCTTCTACCCATGGCTCTAGGGCCAACCACAGCAAGTTAATCTTTCTCTAACCCTTTGAATATTTGAAGACATAATCAGATCCTTCTCCAAATCCCCACCTCTGAATCTGCTATTTTTCTGACTGAATGTTATTAGTTCCTTAAGACAGTCCTCATATGGCATAAGCTCAACGCCCTTCATCATTCAAATTGCTGAATGTTCTCCTTCTTAAATTGTCCTTAAGCCTACCTTGGCCTCATTAGCTCTAGGCATTAATAATTTAACTCAAATGCTTGGTAGAATTAATGTGCTAAAGTTACCATTCTGATCATTACTTATTATTTCCCCCTTATTTTCATGGGACAGACTACATGCTTAACTTAACCCTGGCTATTTTCCCATACAAAGAAGGAAACACCAAATACTGACAGTATTAATACAAGTACATCCTATAGATATGCTGAATAGATCTAGCTTTAAAGATTTTTTTGGACACTGTTGACCCATAAATCTGACTACCAACCATGTAGACCACCTCACATTAGGGTGTTCAGCGCAGAAGGGATGTATAATTAGGAGTCATATTTGCAAAGTTGAAGTCACAACTTGACTACAGTGCCACCTTTGTTATTGCACCACTGAAATGAAACTTAATACAAGATCATTGAAAAGGACCTCTGTGCTCTTTGAATTCGAGACTCTCATTTTACAGAGGAAGAAACTGAGGCAAAATCAGAAAAGTAGGTAAATAGTAGGGTTCAGATTAATACCTGATCCTCTGACCCTGGATCCTAGTCACTGAACAAGGCTGTCTTGCCCAACAGCTACTTCATGGACCATCACCATCCACAGGGCTAATTCAGAAGTGGGTGCATTTGAGTTCTCGAAGTATTTTCTCCCACTTCAATCACACAACTAACTTCTTGTCCCTCTGATATGAAAAGGAGGTAAAAGGGGTTGAGAATTTCAAGTGCAAACATTTGGCTTCATTCAGGCATCTCCTTGATGATCATTTTTTGAAGTGGTTGCTTTGGGCAGATCTCAGTAATAGGCACTAGAGGAGTTACAAAGTCTAGACATGATATATTCCTTGCTTTCAGGAGGCTTATAGTCTAGTAGGAAGATTAGTGTATAAACATAAAGAATGACAACATATTATATGATAAGAGGATTACAATGAGGCACTCAAGAAAGTCCTGAAGTCTAAGAAAGAGATCTCTATCCACTAGGGGAATAAAAAAAATCATGGAGAAGGGTAACATTTGAATTAGATTTTCAAGGATTGGTAGGAATTCAATAGGTGAAGAAGAAAGAAGACATTCTATAAGTATGAATAAGTATCAGCAAGGGCACCAAAATAGAAAAGAGTAGAGTATGTTAAGCAGATTGTGTTTAAAAAAAGAGAAACAGCATTGTTTGACTAGAACACTATATAAAATGTCTGGAAAAGCTGGGTGGCACCATATTGTGGAGGATCTTGAATGACAGGCAAAGGAATTAGAATTTTACTCATCAGGCAGAAACATAATGCTCTAATCAAATCGGTCTATTTGTTATTTCCCTTAAATGACTTTGCAGTTCTCATCTTTGTGTCTCTGAATACCTTCCTCCCCATGCCTGTCTCTTGGATCCATTGGTTTCTTTCAAGTTTGGCTCATCTCCTTCAAGAGGCCATTCTTTATTCTCCCAGGTGTTAGTCTCTTCCCTGATCACAACCTGCAATAATTTATCTGGGAACAGGGTGGAATTTAAACTTTTTGAGGTTAGGGACATAATTGGTACTTAATGAATTCTTGTTGATTGACAGGAAATAGGAAGCCACCAAGTATTTCTGAGTAGAGTAATGGCATGAGCAGACCTACATGTAAGAAAGATGATCCTGATAATGGAGGTAGAAAGACCTTTTAGCCTATCACAATTGGATAGAATACATAAATTCACAGAATCAGACTCTCACAATTCAAAGAAACCTCAGAGACCACCTACTCTAATAGCTAATTAGTTGTTGTGGCTGGTTCTTATTCTTTGTTATCAAAGAAGTCCAAAATGATATTACTATGTTAGAGATAAATTACAGTGTAACTGACTGTGACTGATCAGACCAGCATAAATTTGGAATGCTTTACCACAGGTCAGGAAGACCTGAGTTCAAATCTGACCTCAGAGACTTAAATAATTACCTAGCTGTGAGACCTTGAACAAGTAAAGTAACTTAACCCCACTGCCTTTCAAAGAAAATTTAAAAAAGAATTCTCTCTATATTTATATCATACCAGGCAGGTGTTTATTCATTGAAGACTTCTAGTGGATGCTATACTCTAATGTATCACATTAGATGAGGGCATAGTTCAATTTATTAGGAAGCTTTCTCCATATTTCAAGACTAAATCTACCTCAAATATCTATCCTTTGCTCCTATTGTCCTCTCTGGGTTCAAACAGAATAAACCTAAACTCTTTTTTATATGCCAATCTTGAAATAGAGATTTTTTTCTCACTCCTTTATAAATCTTTTCTTTTCTAGGATAACCATCCAAGTTCCTTCATCTGGCAAAATTGCAAGGCTCTTCACCAATCTGGTTAGCTTCCTCTAAAGGCTGCAGTTTCCTACAAGGCAACATCTCAATTTGAGCAAAATACTTCACATATGGTCAGACTAGGCCCCAGTCCAATGGGACCATGACACTTTGTTGTCTAACCTCTCTTAATACAACCTAAGATTGCATTCACTTGTTTGTTCGTTTTTGACTGCTAGCTCATTCTGTTGCATCATTTGCTTGATGAATCAGAACTTTTAAATCCTTTTCAAGCAAACTCCTGTCAAGCTGCACCTGCCTTCTAACTAGTATTTGGAAGTTGATTTTTTTGAACACATGTTTAAGACTTTACATTTATTACTTTTAAGTATCATCTTAAATTTTAGACCAACCTTTTTTGAAGTTTTATTGGATGGCATATCTGTAATCCATTGTATTAGCTATTCCTTCCAGTTTTATGTCATTTATATGTAATAAAGATGCCACCTATGCCTTTATCCAAGTTGCTGCTATCAGAGTTAGACATAGAGACAAGTACTGATCCTTGGACCAATCTATGGATTTTATTCCAATTAATGTATTAATTTTCACTACATAATATTCTAGTATTAGATAATATCACATAGGATATGTCTTATGACCTTGACTTTCCTAGAGTATACAACACTAACTCCAGTTATCGATATTTTGAACCATGTGGAGACAGTAATTTCTGGGCACAAGAAAACAAAAAGGTAGCCTGTAGATAAAGACTTCAGGGAATCAGGTTGGAATTTCAGTTGGATAGGAGAGTAGAACTATGAATTTCTCTGAGGATCTTCTGAAAAGAAACCTCAACTTGGCAATAGCCACCACAAGTGAAAAATGATTTTAAAAAATCCTGGAATTCTGGGCTTAGATGACTCCTATAGCTTATTTTCTCTTCAAAGCACTAGGCACACATTAACAAATTCATTAATCCTCAGCACTGCTTCTCCTCTTGAACTGCATATTATTGTTCTTTTATGGTTGGGGAAACTCAGTGAGTGAGGTTAATTGCCTTGCCCAAGGCCAGAGAGGAAGTCAGTGTTGGAGAAAGAACTAGACTTGAGTGATTCTAGACCCATGATCTTGTTTTAGGAATATCAGGTCATATTTGCTGCCAGGGTTGGTGTGTGTGTGTGTGTGTGTGTGTGTGTGTGTGTGTGTGTGTGTGTGTGTGTGTGAGAGAGAGAGAGAGAGAGAGAGAGAGAGAGAGAGAGAGAGAGAGAGAGAGAGAATGTTGCTGTTGGAATGCTCTTCACTTTTCTAATACTGGGACATCTGAAACCATTATAATGAATTGATTTATTGCTAAATGTTTCTTACTGCTTTTCTATTTCATGACTATGTCTATATAGAAAAAGAACTATTTCAGATGAGAACTGACTGATCATAGAGAAGCAGACATTGATTTTTAAAGAACTAAATGTTTTCAGAAAAGTGCTGCCATCTGACACTTCACTTCACTTCACTTCACTTCACTTCACTTCACTTCACCTGACCTCAAAACAAGTCTGACTTTTCATTTCATTCCCTTTTCACTTCAGTGAGGGGAGAGAGGTAGCATGGTACAGTGGAAAAACTAATGACTTTGGGGTCAGAGTGGGGTCGGAGGACATGTATTCAAATCCTAATTTTGTAATTTATTACTTTGTGACTTGGGGCAAGTCTTTTATTCTCTCTGGGTCTCAGTTTCTTCATCTGTAAATTGAAGGGATTGGATTAGATGACTTCTAAGGTTCCTTCTAATTCTATATGTAAATTGCTTTAATTGAAAAATCATTCATTGCTTTCATGAAGACAGACCCCACTAATGCCACAAGGAAACAGACATTGACTTTTTGAGCAATGTCTGCCTATATCTTCTCGCTCCTTCCTTCCTTCCTTCCTTCCTTCCTTCCTTCCTTCCTTCCTTCCTTCCTTCCTTCCTTCCTTCCTTCTTTTCTTCCTTCTTTCCTTTTTTTAGATGTGTTCTGAGAGGGAGAACGTGAAAGAAAGGTAGGAGATAAAAATTTTGAATTACAGACTAAAGGGAAAGAGAACAAGGCATCTAAACAAATATGGGAAAAGAAGACAAAGGCATCAAGAAATATGTTTAACTTTCTTGACATCTCTCAACTTCAATCTTTATGCTTACATGCTGATTTCCAGTGCATCCCTGTTACTTCAATTTTCCCTTTCCTGTTTATTTCTACCTTTCATGCAGAAAGTCCTATTAGATTTTTTTTAAAGCCACTAACCTAAATCCTATTGCTGTCCAGAATCCATTCCACTAAAGGGATTAATTCAAACAGTTGGATGAGTTATGGGGAAAAATATCTTCTGTAGCCAAGTGCTTGTATATAACATCACATCAGAAGAGGAAAGAAACACATAAGGGAAAATAATATGTACAGGTTCACTTGGATGACAAATATGTTGATTCTTGATCTGCCACGGTTATGAAGGATCATAAATAGTCTAGTGTAATTGTAGATATTAGGCACTTTTGTGGACTTTTCACAATCTAAGTGTTTCTAGTTTTTCCCATACTTTATTATAAAACTGCAATTTAAACTACAATTTGAAATGTTCTTCAATACCTTATAGCAAAAACATATACTTCTGGGGTCAGTTAATTTAGCTAGTCCTGAAAGAAAGTTCAAGGTTTAATAGTTTTGACTTGGAAAACAGATGAAGTTTCTTTGTCCTGGAGCACAGGGGGATAGTTACATATACACTAATATAACACAGTTATTTTGTCTGTTTTTCTTTGTTAGGAGAGAAGGTTCATTTGGTTGGGGAGATATATATATATATATATATATATATTATATATGTATATATATGTATATATACATATATATATCATATATAGGTAATATAAAAATAAAAAGAATCAATGAAATATTTTTAAAAACTAGTTCTAAACAAAATAGGCTAAGCATTCACCTTCAATCAACCCCAAATAGAGAAAATGCTAAAAAAAAATCCACAACACCTATTAGTCTGTATATGAGAGTAGTTGTTTCTATGACTGATATGACTAATTAGACATATTAAAAGTGAACTGCGGACACAACCCAAACTCAGCAGGATACATTCTGAGAGTCTGTCCAGACCTTTGACCTAGAGAGATTATTTAACATCCTGTAAGATTTTTCCAACTGTGCTACCATTGTTAGACAAAAAGGTTTAACTTTATTTGATGATAATCACAGTCTGACAAATCTTTAACAAGTAAATACATGCCCTAGGATCATCATAGAGAATGGGCTCATTTAGAAATTAACTTTTAATATCTATTTAATTCCCTTGTTTAGGAAACCAAATTAAATCAAAGTGGCAAACTTGTTTTTTGCTCTTAAAGGTTTTAATGATACACTTAATTGTATCATTTCTGTTAATAGCAACAGAAAGAATAGCTCTAAGAAGATAAAAACGGGTCCATTTTAATAAAAAATCTTAACTATTGGAAAAATGTGGAAAAATTAAAGCAAAAACTTTCTTCATAAGGTGAGCATACATACTTGGAAACATACAAACCCAATTTATTCTATGGATAATTAATAAATAGGCTTCAATTTCTTAGTGGTTAAAACTGTGATAATAATATTCAAGGGCTATTGAGAGGAAAACATTTTGTGGCCTACAGAACACTTTATAACTCTCCATTTCACTAGGTCACATAATTACTCAGTGCTGAAGCATTCAAAGACACATTTCTAGGGCCACCCAGGTCTAGTGCTCCTTTCATTAAACTACACTGCTTCTCAATGACCAAATGAATAAAAATCACTGACATTTAACTGCATTATACTCAGCTAGGCATCATGGCTTAAACAATGAATCTAGAGTCTGAAAATCTGTGTTCAAATTTGACTGCTTTTCCTTTCAGGTAAGGAAGACCAACCTTTTCATTTTATGGTTAAAGAAGTGAGACCCAGAAAAGGAAAGGTCTTGCCAAAATTAGAAAGCGGTAGAGCAAAAGTCAGGACTCAGGTCTTCTGAATCCAAATCTAGTATCTGTTACTAGTGACTACATTAGGCAAAACTCTTGTATACATAGTTAATCTATGATGCAAATGTTTCTCTCTTCCATCAGCATTTACCAGTTTTACTATATTAATACATATGAAAAGATATCACTATGATGTAATGAGGATAAAGTCACACACACTCTCATATGTAGGTAGGTAAGAGGCACAATGGGTAGAAAACTGAACTGGGAGTCAGGAAGTCTCATTTTTTTCTGAGTTCAAATCTAGTCTCAGATATTTATTAGCTATGTGGTCTGGATAGGTCATCTAACCCTGTTTGCCTCAGTTTCCCTCAAACATAAAATGAGCTGGAGAAGGAATAGGCAATGCTTGCCAAGAAAACCCCAGATGCAGTCATGAAGAGTTGAACATTACAGAAAAACCCAAACAACCACAAATATACATGTATATGTAATATTTTCATATATTACACATATGTATGTTTATGATTAATATATATTTTAAAAAGCAAAGATAACAGAAATTACAACCTTTAATGAGTAAACTCGTTCATCATAATTAACTTAAGCTGGCTATATACTTACTCATTAATACTTGAAACATTCTGAAATTCCTTTCTTGAAATATTGATAAGATAGAATAAAATGTTATCTATTCATAAATGAAACATTTTATAGGCCACCCCAATATTGAAATCATTACTTTATTGTCAGTCTTCATTAAACAAAAAGCAACTGTTTGAGTTCCTCAAATTCTTTTTCTTCAGGTTTGGTCTCAAGTGACTTTTAGTTCTTTTTAAGAAACACATCATAAATAATTGCTTCCACCCCAAGAGTGGAGAATGGCCACTACCAAGCATATTCAGAAGAAAGATACTCGGGCTATTCCAGAGGAAGAGAATTACAGTCTTTTTGAAGAATGAAGGTCTTTCGGAATTAGTATCTATAACCTTCCAAGGTGAGAACATTCTAGGAATGCACTTATTTGGATGAGCAAATTCTGATAGGTTTTCTTGAAAATATATACATTTTATTCTTTTAGAGTCATCTCATGTGTGCAAGTACCTTGGAATTACTGGGCAGACTTCAAGTTTAGCTGTTTTTTTCCTCTTTCTTTCTTTTTATAGGGTTTTTCTGGCTTTCACGCACATCACAACATCAAAGAAACTTTTCCTTTTAGGCGGCCAAATTCAGTCTGTTCTGCAACAGACTTTGACACTTCCTAAGCCTTTCCCGACTGGTTTCAACATTTGCCTTTTATACAGGATGGCAATTCTTGAGGGTTATTTTTTTTTCAGCACAAATACATCACTCATCACACTAGGTAAGAAAACATGTCACCATTTCTTTATACACATGCAATAAGTTATACTAAGGGGAAAAATAAACTTTTTTTGAAGACGGAAATTTATACCTTTGAAGTGGAATGCAATGGGGAAAACCTGTAGCTGTCAACTAAGTCACACTGGTTTTTTTTTTTTATTTTTTTACTATTTATGTTCTGCTCATTTTAACAGAAAAAGGCTCTGACTTCCAATTGCCCTGGCTGCCCCCACATGACTGGAATGTATTCCTTCTTTCACTCTGGCCTCACAGTCTCACTCTTCCTAGAAGGCAGGAGTTCAAATCCCATCTTCTATGCAAAAACTTTTTTGATCCCTCAATTGCTAGTGTTCTCCCTCTCAAGTTATCTTGAACGGACCTACTTGACACAATTTGCTTGCATGTGTCAATCTTAGATTTATACTATATACAACATATATCCACATCTATATTCATATCTATATCATCTATATATTTCTCTATATTTATATAGACATATAAATAGATATATATGGACACAGATATTATATATATATATGTATATATATATATATATATATATATATATATATATATATATATATACACATATCTCTATCCATATACAATACTTGGATAAAGTTCCACTGTTATACTTATGGTTTTTCCTCATTAGAATATATGCTACATTCAAATAGGACTGTTACTCCCAAATAAGACTAACAGTGTCTAGCAAATAGTAGGGACTTAATAATTATTTATTGGCTAATTAATTGCAATCTGAATGGAAGTATTTACTTAGAATAGCATTTTACTTCTGAAAATTTAACTCCCAAATCATGCACTTATGCCGAGATTACAAAAGATGCCATTTAAGTCTCAAAAAAAAATTCTTGTAAGTTATCAGTAGTTTTTGGTAATGTCATCCCATTATAGTTTTTAAAAGAATAGAGGAGCACAAGTGAATTTAACCTTTTCAGCCTTGTCTCTGCTGCCCCCACCATTACATATATGACAACAACAAGGAGATGATCATTTCAGAACTGCATTGAGCTTTGAGATTTCATGGGGAGCCCACCTCTTGGATGGCCTATCTGAGCATATGCTTAACAAGTGAGATATTCATATAGAACCCTGATGGTCCTCATTTACATTCCTGTACAATATTTAACAATGCCAGTAGGATTTCTTTGTACAGCCTTGGCTAAAGTCCCACCATTAGATCTTGCTCCATGTAGCAATTCATTTTTAAAAGAGGCTTTGGAAAAAAAAATGTAAATCTGTATAAAAAAAAGTCTCAACTAGTTAATGAAGTGTTTTTAAGAGCTCCCTCAACTTTTTCTTTCTTTTCTTTTCTACTGCTTAGGAGATAAAAAGAAACTTTGGGTGACTATTGCTGGTCTAGGAAAGGCTGTTAATCATAGTTGGAGACTTAATCAGTCATTCCCCAAAAGAAGTGTGGAAATATCAGTTATGTACACTTTCTTGCTTTTTCCTGCCCCTTGCTTAGCTATGGAATTTTTTTTTATTACCCACATCTTGCAATAATTGACTTATATTCGTGATTTTCTTTGGAACTTTTAGACTAAAAACAAAATTATATGCATGCAACACAGATAACTTCCTGAAATCAGAAAGTGCAACTTACTGAAGACACCTAGGTAGTACTGCAAGCCAATAAGTGAGCTTAAAAGCTTCCAGCTCCTGGCGAAGGGGGCCCGGGAGACTGGCAGCCAACATTACCTTTGCATGCACGAGCCTTGCCTGGAACAGTCGTGGCTGCCGGTTGCACCTGCTGCTGTTTGCCCAGATTTCCTTCACTTCCAGTTTTCAAATTCTTCTCTCCTAAACTGTGTTTTTTCTGTCTGCTGTCCTGCTCGTCCCTCCTAGATAATGGCAGCTTAGATGCCGCATTAGCTGAGAACGGTCTAGCCAAGCGAGAAGGCTTGGACATCGCGAATCAGCCGGAACATTACCTGCTGGGCCAGCAGATTCTCAAAATCCTCTGAAGCTTTTGACTTTGCAGCTGACCCAGGGAGAAGCCGTCGGAGGCAAGGTCCCGGCTTGCCAGTCCGAGCTCCTGGAAACAAAAGGCTCGGGGGAGCCCCCCAGACACCGTCCCAGACCTGTGGAATGTTGATGCGGGCTCCGGTAAAGCAGCTGACGCTTCTGCAATGGTAAACGCTCCGACTCCAAGGGGGGAAAGGCAGATGCTGGGCTCAGGATCCTTCCTAACACACACGCCTCCTGGCAAGCACAGACTAGACCCTGGGCAGCCTTCAGGAGGGCGAAGAATGTAAACGGATCCCCACCCACTCAGGTGAAATAAAGAGGAAGAATTCAGATGCTGGGGGCAATATGTCGCAGAAAGAGATATAAGGACATTCTGCTCTCAGATAGTGGTTTAAGGACATATTTTCTCCCGTTGATAAACTTTTGCCATCCTCAGGGTGACTAGGTACCTCCAACGGGGGTTATCTCAAAGGAGTAGAATAAGGCCCTCTTCCTGTTGGTGGTCATCCCCTGTGTATCATCTCCTGGACCCATGCATCACCTACTTTAGAGGTCAGAGGAGTCCTGAGTGTAAGAGGAATTGAGATTGGAACACTCAGCTCCAAATCACAAAAATAAGTCAGGAAGAGCTAAAAGTGTCAGAGTCAGGATTCAAATCCCAGTCTCTCTTGAGTCTAGGCAGTGGTCTTTGGGCTGTATCATCCTACCTCTCGAAGTAAATAATAGTCCTTTTTTATTTTGTTTTATTTATTTCCTTATCTCATTTCATTTATTTATCTGTTCATTTATTGCTATTCATTCATTCATCTACTATCTATCTATCTATCATCTGTCTATCTATTATCTCATTTGATCCTCAAAATAGCCTACAAGGTATAAGCTAAGACTGTTATTATTTTTATATTATAGGTTAAATGATTTACCCATGGTCATACAAATGATTCCCCTCAATAGTCCTACAAGGTATAAGCTATGGCTGTTAATATTTTTGTTACAGGTTAAATGATTTACCCATGGTCATACAAATGATTCCCCTCAATAGTCCTACAAGGTATAAGCCATGGCTCTTATTATTTTTGTGTTGAAGGTTAGATGACTTACTCATGGCCATATCAGCGATCCCCTCAATAGCCCTACGAGGTATAAGCTATGGCTGTTAATATTTTTGTTACAGGTTAAATGATTTACCCATGGTCATACAAATGATCCCCTCAATAGCCCTACAAAGTATAAGCTATGGCTGTTAATATTTTTGTTATGAGTTAAATGACTTGCCCAGGGTCATGCAACTACTAAGTATTAGAGGAAATATTCAGTCAGGTTTCTATTGATTGAAGGTCATTGTTGTTTTTTTTATCATAATTTACTGCCTCTCAATATACAAATAAATGCTAATAATAACTGACTTGCTTTATATATAATGATAAGGATAATTTCCAAGGTAAGTGCTTTGCATACATATTTTCACATTGTCTTTACCACAACCCTCTGAAATGAGTATAGCTATTCCCAGTTTTCAGATAAAACTTAGTGACTTGCCCAAGGTCACACATCGACTAAGTACCAGCAGTTGAGTGATGGGTGGTCTGTCCCTTATGTTATACTGGCCATTACCACGTTCCTCAGAGAACAGTACTAACAATTTATATATATATATATATATATATATATATATATAATATTATATATATATATATTTTTTTTTTTTTTTTTTTTTCAAGGCAATGAGGTTAAGTCTTGTCCAAGGCCACACAGCTAGGTAATTATTAAGTGTCTGAGGCTGGATTTGAACTCAGGTACTCCTGACTTCAGGGCTGGTGCTCTATCCACTGTGCAACCTAGCAGGTCCTACTAATATTTTTTAAGTGTTTTTTTAAAGTGTTTTAAAGGATCACATTAATTCATTTAATCCATTTAATACATAACTTTCATCAACAATACAAAAACTCTTTAGATAACCATTTTCCCCCCTTCTTATAACAGTGATTTTATGATTTGGAGATAAGCTTTTTCCCAACCTCAATTACTCTAGATTCCCTTAGGGAAAGTCTCTTTATAAACTATAAAAAGGTTTGGGAAATATGTGATCTCCACATATCACTCCAAATGTAAACATCATGCCATGTCAAATTTATATTGAATAAACTAGTTACTGCTTAGCATGGGGTGGTGAGCCTTCCTGCCCGGTCAATGAGCTGTGGGTCATCTCTGCAATTTTCTCCCATTGGGACGTGGACTCTGTCTCCGGTATAGGCAAGCTTTGTCTTCATCTTGCATTTTGCAGATGATCTGGTATAGGACATCCTTTCAATTGCCAAACCATGTTTCTTGAACATTCTTCTTTATTGGCCATTATGACATTTTCCATCATTTCCAAGTCCTCCCACCACAGGCACATTGCTGTTCTACTTTCAATTTTCTTTTATGTCTTGCTTCTTCCATTAGAACGTAAGCTCTTTGAGGCAGGGTCCGCCTTGCTTACTTGTATTTGTACAGTCAATGCTAGGTACACTGCCTGGGACATAATGCTTATTTTCTTTCCCATTCAGCCTGGCTTGGGTACATGCAGAAGAAGCCTCTAATATGAAGATCCTGCATCATGGTGGATATGTCCAACCAAATTATTTCCTTGATTTTCAGTTCTACAATCAGGAACATAAGGCTCCATAGAAGACCATGCCCGCTGCTATAATTGTAACTTATTTCAAACATCATCTCTCTGCCTATAGCCCTCTGACTATGTTCTATGCTCACTTTAAAATTCTAGAGAAATTGTCTCTACACTTTTTTTTGACTATGCTTCCTACAGTAAAAAAAAAAAAGAGTGAAAATTTAGCACACTTTTCCTATACAGGTAGTTGGTTTTCCTGATTCAATTTTCTCCCCATTTCAGTTTGTCCTCCACACAGTTGTCAAAGTGATTTTTCCTAAGCATAGATTTGACCTTATCCTTCCCCTACAAAATAAACTCCAGTGTTTACTCATTGCCTGCACAATAAAATATAAATTCCTCTGCTTAGCTTTTAAAGCCCTTTCCCAAGTAGGCCTCAATTTCTCTTTCTAGCTTCATTGTGCATTATTTTCTATCATATTCACTGCAATTCAGCTCAACTGGCCTTTCTGTTTCTCACCAATAGTTCTTCAATTCCTATCTCTGTGCTTTTGTACTAATCATCCCTAGTTTCTGGAATTCATTCCTTCTTTACCTCTGCCTCATAGGAATAAACCTTTTTTTTAAGAGAGAGCTCAAGAAATGCCTTGGAAATCAAGTCTTTCCCAAAATGTCGCCTATCCCCCCAACAACAAGTGCTCACCTTCCCAAAGAACCTTGTAACTCACTGCTTTGTATTATTTATAATTATTCTCTTTGTATTGTATATATATATATATATTATATATATATATATATATATATATATTGCTTTTCTTCTTTAGAGATGAGATTTTCAAATTCTTTGTTACCTGCATTCCAATTTGCAAGCATACTACTTAAAACCAAGGAGCTGCTTTTAAAATGTTTGTTGATTGATATTTCAATTATTTATAAATTAGATATATCTACTACTATAGTGATAATGATATAGTTTATTAAAGGAAAACATTTAAAAGGACTTGTGAACAATACCTCTGCAAAGAAATTGTGGCAGGTGAGACATAGCATTTTAATTCCCAGCTAAGGTCATCTGAGTCATGTGCCCTAGGTGACAAGCTTAAGTCTTTCCTGCAAGCATTATATCATCACTCCATCATGTTCACTGCTCACACAGGTACAAAGGTGACCGCCTTCTAGCCTGGAGGTTCACTTTGGCCCAACCTTGCCCAATAATGGAAGATGATGATGAAAGGCAGTACAACCCTGTCAAGGGCAGGTAATTTAACTTCAGTTCTGCTAACCTTTAGCTGTAGAATCTCTAACAAAGATGTAGCAGCAGTTTGATGTTCACAAAAAGGCTTAGTACAGAGATATTGCTTTGGTCTGATTTGCTTCAAGTGATTAAAATCCCCTACAGTTTTTTTTATTGTTTTGTTGCTTTAAGTAGAACTGGAAATTTCCAGAGGCTGCTTCCTTAATTTAGGAGGAGTTTAATCTAGATTCAGTAGAAGGGGTTATACAGAACCACCCCAAACCAAAGATGTCAGGGACTCATTTCCCATTTTTAAATCTGATCCAAACACATACCACAGCTGAATATTAAGAGGCTGACAGATTTTCCAACATCTGAAATTCCCTCTCCTCCATATTTCATTCTCAGCACATTTCAAGACTATGGACCTTTAAAGTTGATAATTCTGACCAAATCTTAGGATATATGGTAAAAGGTCCTTGCTTGGAAATTAATTATATTCACATTTAGCCCAAGGCCTTAATCATTTGAACTACAAACTCCTCCAAGGTCTAGAAAATTCTCTCATCCTTGGGAAATTTTTGAGTTTTAGTGCAGCTTTTACTTAAATGTGCTGTGTGTGTGTGGGGGGTGCATTTAAATTAATGGAAATGTTTTGCTATTTTTACTTTGACACTATACTGACACTTGAAAAAAACCTGAAGGACACATGAACACTTTTAAGTTGCCCTTCTTTCCTTCCTTCCCTCCCTTCTTCCTTCCTTTCTTCCTTCCTTCCTTCCTTCCTTCCTTCCTTCCTTCCTTCCTTCCTTCTTCTCTTCCTTCCTTCTTCCCTTCTTCCTTCCTCCTTCCTTCCTTCCTTCCTTCCTTCCTTTCTTCCTTCTTTCCTTTCTTCCTTTTTTCCTTTCTTCCTTCTTTTTCTTCCCTTCCTCCCTCCTTCCTTCCTTCTTTTGAATCCATCATATATAATGCTAGTACTTGTACTGTCTTAAAAACTTCTATCAGCTAGCTGTTCCTCCCAAACATGCCTTAACTACCAACTTATCAAACTGTCTTTCTCTTATTCTATTCTTTAGTTCCTATTTTCTACTTTATTTGCTACAGTTCAGATTGGTGTTATTCCTTCTTCCTCTTTGCTTCCAATTCATCAAACACAGTATCATCGTTGGTTGCCACTACTATTTCTATATTTTTACTAGACTATGATTCTTCCTGCTTTAAAAACTTGAACTGGGAAGACTTGGGAAAAATAGTGAACTGGTACTTTTAAAAAAAGAGACGAGTTCCCCATGATTCCCAAATAATTGTTAAAAAGAGAAAAGTTAAGAAGTACAACTCATTGAAAGGACAATGGAGGAACAAAAACACCCCACTAGCATGTATGTATGTATGTATGTATGTATATCATGCTGAAAAATATTAGAAATCACAACAAAAAGATAAATTTTGAGACCAGATTAAATCATAGCAGACACATTTGATGAAAAAGAGAACCATCTGAAACTAAAATATATCAAGAAATGATTTTTAAAATCAACAACGTGAGCATAGTATAGAGAAAGTGAAATTAACTAACAAAATGGATGTATTTAAAAGCAGGTCTAATATATTAGAAGAGAAAACAGAAAAAAGTTGATAAAAATATGGGAAACACTAGAGGTAGAGATGACTTATTTAGAGAGGTCAAGGATAGAAATCCACATAAATGATAGGGGGAATCCTATAAACATCAATCTCCATATTTTAAAAATTATGCAAAATCAATTCCCAGAACTAATAAAATAAAGAAAAAAATCAAATCAATCTGAAATTAGAAAAGATTCACCAAACTCAAGACAGTAGAACCTCAAAATTCAATTTTCTCTCATGGGCTTACAAAGAAAGAGAAAAGACAGTTTCTTCCCTTATGGAACTCCTAGTTTAATGGGACAGACAACAAACAACAAATGTGTGAAAACTTTGTATAGAATAAATAAAAAATAATTAAGTAAGTGAAGGAAATGAAATTAAATGGAGTTTGGGAAAATCTTCCTGTAAATGATGGGATTTTGGTTGAAATTCAAAGAAGAGGAGGGAGAACATTCCAGGCATGGAAGAGACCAGAGAGAATGCTGGGAGCTGAGAGATGGAGATTCTTGTTCATGCAACAACAACCAGGAGGTCAGTGTCACAGAAAGGAAGATAATGGTCTGAGAAAGAACAATAAGACTGGAAAGGCAGAAGTGGGGCTAGGCTACTAAGGGATTTGAATGCCAAACAGAGCATTTTGTATTTTCTCCTGGAGGCCATAGGGAGCCACTGGTGTTCATTGAGTAGAGGAATGACATGATCAGAGCTGCCCTTTAGGAAAACACTTTAATGGTTGAGTGGAGGGTGGGTGGAAGTGAGGAGAGATTTGAGGCAGGAAGTCTCTCCTGCGGGTTATTGCAGCAATTCAGAATGAGGGTCTGCCCTAGAGATGGGGCAGTGTCAAGGTTGCAAAGTTGCAACTGATGGGTCTTGGTTATGGTTTGGATTTGGGGGTGAGAGACATTGAGAATCCAGGAGGACTCTTAGGTTGTGAGTCTGAGGCATCGGGAACATGGTGTTACTATCTACAGTAATAGGGGAACATAGTGTGTGTTGAGGGGTGGGGTTTAGGTGGAAAGATAATGAGTTCAGTTTTGAACACAATGAGTTGAAGATATCTACTGAATGTTCAGTTTGAAATGTCTGAAAGACAATTGGAAATAGGAGATTGGAAGTCAATAGAGAGACTGGGGCAGGAAGGGTGACATTGAGGAATCATTAACATAGAGATGATGATTAATTCCTTGGGAAGCTGATGAGATCACCAAGTTCCTCTATTACCTCTAACATCCATCATCTCTGCAACTTCTTGTCTGAGAATTTCATGAAGGTACTGATTAGTAACTATTCCTGAGGTCACACAACTAACTTGGATCAAAGATTGGACTTGAATCCACGTCTTTCTTAACTTTAGGACAGCTACATATAGACTACTCCCAAAGACCTCTCATTTGCAAAATTATGCAGTCATGAAAATATTCTATACATCAAAATGCAATCAGTTAAAAAAAGGAAGGGAAAGAAACAGATTAGGAAATATTCTGTAGAAAATAAAGAGGGAAAATCTAATGTAAAGAATCTCTTATACAAAATTTTGCAATAATAATAATCATCATCATAATCATAATCTATTTCCCAATGGACAAGGTTAAAGGATATCAACAAATAATTTTCAAATGAGGAAACATAATTTGCTATTAATTATGCAAAATGTGGTCAGACTTACTGATAGAGAAATACAAATTTAAAATGTAATAGTTTATTTTTTCAGTTACATGTAAAATTATTTTTAATATTCATTTTAAAAATTGTTGAGTTCAAAATTCTGTTCCTCTTATTTCTACTGAGAAGACAAGCAATTTGAAAAAGATTACACATATTCAGTGAAGCAAAAACTGAAATACAAATTTTAAAATTGTAGATTTATATTCATTAAACTATCAAAAACTATTCAAATTCTTTGCCAGTTCCCTGTATAGAAATTGAGATTCTATTACATTGGTTGTATCATTGTGAACTGAAAGAATCTTTTTTGAAAAAAATCTGATAATATATATCAAGAATTACAAAACTAATTGCAGTCTGCCCTAATGGTCCACTAATCTGTAATATAACCTAATGTCATTAAAAAAGAGCAACTTTTTCAAAAATATCCATAACTTCAATAATAATTATAACAATAATGATAATAGGTAAGGTCATTTGGGAATGAGTAAATGAGTTATGATACAGCAATGTAATGGAATATTATTATACCACAAACTGATGCATATTATAAAGAAATATCTCTGGTAGATAGAAACTTCTGGAAAACAATGTCTTCCTTTTTTAAATTTGAGTTCTCAGCTCTAGCACATAGTATTAGTATAATAGGTGGCTATTGAGTTGAATACAAAGGAAACAGGGAAGTATATGAAATGATGAAGAAAGGAATCAGAATGAGAGGAACAACATGCACATAACTGCAACCAAAAATTAACAATAACTTAGTTTCATAAGTATATAGATGGAATAGATTGAAAACAAAGCAATTATTATTTCATTAAATTTTGCATTTCTTCTATCACAATGTAGTTTTTATATTGTTCAGATATGGTTTTATTTGGGATTTTTATTTCTCATTTTGTTTGATCATTTCCATTTTTTCAAATTATTTGATAAGCTTATAATACAGAATAAAATATGGATAACTTTCAATCAGGCCTCAATTGTTTCTACAAAGGTTTTTCTAGTCTGTTCCTTTCCAGTCTTCCACTGTAGTTGGAGTGTTTATACCTTTTCCCTACTGGTATTTACCTATAAGTAGTCTTTCCATTTGTTCTCTCGAAGGACAGAGGACCTTGGAAACTTCAGAGGGGCTTAATGAATGCTATTGACTGCTGTGAACATCTAGTTGTCTGGCAACTAGAATCAGAGATGAATAGGATTAGATCACGATAATATACATTCCCTTTCTTTAGTGTGTTTTCAAATTCAATATTTGAGCATAAAAAAATCCATAAGCATTTATTAAGTTCTTACTATATATTAGACACTACAGGGACCAAAAGACCCTACCCTCAAGAAGCTTACATTCGAATAGAAGAGACAATATGCAAACAAGCTTCCATACTTCCATACATATGCAATATGCAAACACATATGTATATATACATCTTTAATTATATACACACATATACTACACAGAAATACATATCTGTGTAGTGTGTGTGTGTATGTGTGTGTGTGTGCATAGGAGATTGGAAGTCATGCTAACAACTTTCTTGTAAGGTAGTACAGATAGTCGCCATTTGGGGAGATTGAAATAGGGAAATTTTGGGTCATGGGGCAGCCTTAGGTGGAGGCCATTAGCCAACATGAGATCCATGAGCCCCTAAGGAGAGTACTGGTAAGAAAGAAGGACTCAGAAAGGGGAGAACTTAATTTCCAGTTTTATCTATTCATTTCCTGGTATCCTCATGTCTCCATCCTCAACCAATCCCTGGTTTGCCATGTATGCCTATAGTCAGTGGTACCCTATCTCTGGCAGGAGTCTCTGTGCTTATGTGTCATTTTTATGTAGCATCCCTAATGACCAAGATTTTCATCCCAATAGTGAGCTCATGCTGAACTGTTACACTCACTATTGGGTCCAGAATCCAGAGAGGGCTGGCAGGTGGAGCCCAGACCACTGAAAAACTGGAGAATGTGAATTGGTCAGGGATCTGGAAGGGGGGGGGGTGAAAAAAGGATCTAGTTAATCTGGGGTTCATATAAGGATAAAGATAAGAACTAGACTTGTGATTTTAATAGAAAATTCTTCTACCAAGGCTAGTCATTAACTTCTCCGCAACTTTTGGTCTCAGTGAGTTATCTAGAGCACAAAGAGTTATTTTAGTAGTGGGCCATGCTGTCTTTCTTATGTTAATAAATCTGTAATAACTCCCCAGGCTGCAGGAGTGGAAAGTGAGGGAGAGACAAAAGTGTTTTCTGACTTCTCTTCTAGTGTCTCTTGGCCCCTGTTTTGCTGCTCTCTCCCTCCCTGCTCTAATCTCTTCTCTAATAGCTACCCCCCACCCACATCCTTCAGATTGTGAAGAGGAGACAGGAAGTCAAAGAGACAACTGGATTCTTCAATGGGATTCTCAATGCCATTGTGAAGGGACATAATTAATAAGGGGAAGCCTGTTAACCCCTTTAAAAAGAGTCCAAGTTCACAGATGGTATCTTTTGAATAAAAGATCTTAGGGGCACATTAATAAAAACAAAACATCTTAAACAACAAATACAGATGAACTTTAAAAGTAAGAATTTATAGACTTTTGGGGGTAGGGTAATCAATGTATTTAAAAGCAAGCTTCTCAAGGAAATAAAACTTAACATTTCAATTTTGGTCACAGCAGGGTCAGGAATTATGAATGCTATTTAAGGTAGTAACCTACAAGCAATTGAAAATTGTGATTTCTATATAACATATGCTGAGCTTTTATCACAAAGGCCAAGGGCAGATTTTGCTCATATTGGACTGGATGATTTATTTTTCAGCAGGACTTTGCAATAAGTTGAAAGATTGAGAAAAAGGAAGAGTCAATTTTTGTCAAGGGCCAGGATGCATATAGAGGCTGAGAAATGTTATGAAGTTTTAGATTTATCCATAGCTGGAGTTCTTAATGTGTGTGTATGTGTGCCAATGCCTAAATAGGAATCCCATGACAGAATAATGTTTTTGAATACATGAAATAAAACAAAATAACATAGAAACAATTCCAAAGGAGTTCAGTTACATTAAAATACAGTTAATGAAACTTTTTTTAAAAAAAAGTTCATGGATCCCAGCTTAAAAATGTTTTTCCACAGAAATGTACAGAAGAAGAGAGCTAATCCTTTAAGCATTTCTATTCTTTTGTAAGGTTGGTTTTTTCCATGCTTAGCAAAGGACCCCATGCTCAGTGACATGTCTTTTTAAAAATGTACCATTAATTTCAAAGCAAGGCAACATAGCAGAGAGAGAGGCAACCTGTTGCCTGACCAGTAGACTAACTTTGTCCCTCTGATGCTTGCTGGCTGTATGACTCTGGGAAAGTCATTTATAAATTTGTAGATCTCAGGTCACTTCCTAGGAATTTTCTATTAAGTCATAGATTGTCTGAAAACAATAGAAACTTTTGCTTACCCTTGAATATTATTAAAGACCAACATATTGGATGTAGGAAAGGCAGGATATAGTCTCTCATAGAACTCAGGTTTAACTCATTTTCAAAAATTCAGAGACATGGCATAGTATAGCATTCCTTTCTTACTCTTCTGGAACCTTCCTTTTTTGCCAATCACTCTCCTTGCAACACCTCTTTCCAAGACTTCCATTACCCATTCTTTGCCAGGTCCATAATATTTCTCTCAGTCCTCATTCTCCTTGCCCTCTCCACTTCTGATCATCTGCTAGTTCTCAAAATACTCTCACACCTCAGAACTGTCATAAAAATGAGTGGAAGAAATTTTAAGGTTTTATTAAAAAGAAACCAAACCCTTTATTTTAAATTAAATATTTAATTCGGTGTCGGAGCTCCAAATAACTAGGAGAAAAATAGTGTTGGGAATTCTGTGTCAGAGGCAGTTTGTGAATAGAAGTCACTGCTGTGGAAGCTGTTAAGGAAAATTAAGTTCTTTGGCCCCAGTTATTCTCTATAAAGTATTTTGAATGCGTTCCCAGCTCAGGAGCCAATGGGATGGAGGGAAATTCTCTTTAAAAAAATAAAATAAGTTGGCAGATAGAGAACCTATTTGCTTATGCTTTCTAGGTATAAAGAAATTCTTTGTAGCTGAGACATTGAGGCATTGCAGGAGTTCTGAATTAGGAGATAGAAGACTTGGTTTTTCTATATACTTCATATGTAATATGTAATAAATCTGTAATAAAGATCTTTCATTATATGACTCTTGGCTAATGATCTACTTTCATCTTTCAACTTGTATTATTCTTTCTTCACAGACTTATGAGAATCAAATGACATAATGAATGAAAGAATGTTTATTAAATTGTGACATAATGAATGAACGAATGTTTATTAAATTGTACAGCACCATACAAATGTAAGGTGTTACACTTACCTATCTCTTCTAAAGAATATAGTGAAAAGATGAAGAAGATCTTTTAACTGTATGGAAGGGAAGAGAACTGATTGCTTGTGATTAAGAGAAGTTTCAAAAGTCGCTGAGAGAGAATCAGTTTAAGAGTACATTGATAAGGGAGCAGCTAAGGTGGCGCAGTAGACAGAGCACCAGCCCTGGAGTCAGGAGTACCTGAGTTCAAATCCAGCCTCAGACATTTAATAATTACCTAGCTCTGTGGCCTTGGGGCAAGCCACTTAACCCCATTGCCTTGCAAGATATACCTGAGATCAAGTTAGTATTCAAAGTTTATTGATGAAAGAAAATAATAATGTTTATGACAGCTGGCATTTACAAATTGCAAAGTACTGCATTTGATCATCACAACGATCCTGGGAGGTAGATTATTTTTATTCCCAATTTATAAATGAGGAAATGGAGACTCAGAGTGGTTAAGTAACTTATCCAGACAGCTAGCAAGTGTCTGAGGCATGATTTGAACCCAATTTGGGGGGGTTCTAAGTTCACCATGCCATCTAGATGTCTCTGTGAAAAATTAATATGTAAAAAGATAGTTAAATAGGTACTTAAGAGTACCAGAGATAGTTTTTTTATCATAGATATTTATTTCCTCTTAGTTATTTTTTTTTCTGTTTCAACATAATGGTTTATGTTTAACTTTAACCACTTTAATAGAATCATCTATTCGAGGCAATTGGGGTTAAGCAACTTGCCCAGGATCATATAGTTAATAAGTGTATGAGGTTAGATTTGAACTCAGGTCTTCCTGACTCCAGGGCTGGTGCTCTATTCACTGTGCCACCTAGCTGTCCAATAGTAGCATTAAAAAAGATAAAAATAAGAAATAGACAATTTATGATAAAAGAATTGAGCTTAAGTAGAGATCTGAAACATTAGACACACACTGTATATAAATCTTACTATTTGGACCCCTGAAGCTGATCCTTAATCTGGTTTAAATTTGGACCCCTGAAACTCTGAATCTAATTTAAATTTTAGAAAAGGAACTGAGAGAGAGAAAAAGCGTCTTTAAAGTGCTGAGTCTGCAAAGTCAAAATTATGAAACATAACCTGTCCCATATGCTTAGTTTATCTTACTCTTTGGCAATTAATTTTTGCTAATTACTTTCCTCTCATATCTAGCTAGAAATTTGTCAATACAAAGTGTTCAGTTTTATGCCTTTTTACATTTGTTCATTCACTTTTATTTAATGTCTAATATTTGCAAGGTCCTATCATCCCTAATACTTTCATAAAAAAAGATTCATTTTTCATGAAGCAAGCTATGAAGTCAAAGAATCAGAGAGACTAAGACTCGGAAGAGTCTTTAGATAAACCTCTAGTCCTACCTGTACCAGAACAGGGATCTCCCAATGTAGCATTCTTAGTAAGGGATGATCTAACCTTTGGTTGAAGAGTTCTATTGAAGAATGACCCACCACTTTCCAAATCAGCCCACTTTATTTATGCACAGTTCTAATGGTGGGGAAATTTTTCCATATATCAGCCCCAATCTGCCTCATTGTAACCTTCATTGTTTTCCCCAAATATTTTTCCTTTTAATCTAAATCACCATAATTCCTGAAATTGTCACTTATATGATGTTGTCCAGTTTCCTTGCCATTTGGTGAACTTCTTGGCTGATCAATGTCCTTTTTAAAATGTTGCGCCAAGAACTAAACATAATACTCCAGATGTCATCTCAAAGGAACAGAACCATCTCCCTTATTCTGGATGTTATGCTTCTTTTAACACTGGCTAAGATATTACAGCTTTCATGTCATGCTGGTAAGTTCTACTTCTTTTTTGATCATATGCTCTCTATTTATGTCCACCACGCATCTTTCCATTGACTCATAGTTGTGAATAGAGATCGTGGTATTCTAGGATCCCAGATTTTCAGTTCTAATATATTAGAAATTGAAGTGTTCAACATCCCTGTTTAAGATTGAAAGAAAATATCGGAAGTTACTCAGTTCAAAATAATTATAAATAGGTTCTCTGGTCAATAGCAGTAAGCAGTCAAACGCTATTCAAAATGGTACTGACATATAAGGAAAGATAGGAGAATGAATAGCAGGAGTCAAGCACATTCAATTAAAAGGTTATGGTCTTGCAAAGGGCACACGGGTCAAAAGTTGGGGTAGCTCCCATTATTCCTAGACTTTATTACTCTTTAGTATAAACTGTAACAGGTCATTTAAGTTTTTTGAATCTCAGTTGCTTTATCTCTATAAACCGGATTTTTTTTTATCTGTTCCTTTCTTAAACGTAGGAAGTAAAACTGGACTAGATAAAAATCGGCACTGTGTGGAAGAGAAAAAAGTTTCATGTAAACATGATGCATTTTTATTTCTCCTAATGTTTATAGTTAATTACACCAAGTAAATACAGAGGAAGATGCTAAATAGGCAGAACTACAAGTCACACACAGCAATAGGAGCTGAAATGAACTCTTGCCCATGATATTGCTTCATACTCTTAACATTCAGTCTACAGAGACTTTGCAATCCTGGGGTTTTTTAATACTCTGAAAATGGACATTTGGTTCCAATTCAGCTGTAAATAACAAATCCCAGAAGGAGCAAGAAAAACACCAGGAAGATCATGAAGTCTTAAAGAAGCTGTTTATTGAAGTGGCTTCTATGATGTCTAACCTGATCAATGACTGGCATTTCACAAATATGACTAGCAGATCTGCTAATAGGGATTCAAGATTCTGTTTAAGATTGAAAGAAAATATCAGAAGTTACTCAGTTCAAAATAATCATAAATAGGCTCTCTGGCAAATAGCAGTAATTGGTCAAAGGCTATTCAAAATGGTACTGAAATATAAGGAAAGGTAGAAGAATGAATAGCAGGAGTCAAGCACATTCAATTAAAAGGTTATGGTCTTGCAAAGGGCACACAAATCAAGAGTTGGGGTAGCTCCCATTATTCCTAGACTTAATTATTCTTTAGTATAAATTGCAACAGGTCATTTAAGCTTTTTGAATATCAGTTACTTTATCTCTATAAACTGGATTTTTTTTATCTGTTCCCTTCTTAAATGAAGGAAGTAAAAATGGACTAGATAAAAATCAGCACTGTGTGGAGGGGAAAAAGTTTCATGTAAACATGATGCATTTTTATTTCTCCTAATGTTTATAGTTAATTACACCAAGTAAATACAGAGGAAGATGCTAAATAGGCAGAACTACAAATCACACAGCAATAGGAACTGAAATGAACTCTTGCCCATGATGTTGCTTCATACTTTTAAGATTCAATCTACAGAGACTTTGCAATCCTGAGTTTTTTTAATACCCTGAAAAATGGACATTTGCTTCCAACACAGCTGTAAATAACAAATCCCAGAAGGAACAAGAAAGCCACCAGGAAGATCATGAAGTCTTAAAGAAGCTGTTTATTGAAGTGGCTTCTATGATGTCTAACCTGATCAATGACTGGCATTTCACAAATATGACTAGCGGATATGCTAATAGGGATTCAAGATTCTGTCTAAGATTGAAAGAAAATATTAGAAGTTAGTTCAAAATAATTATAAATAGGCTCTCTGGCAAATAGCAGTAAGTAGTCAAAGGCTATTCAAAATGGTACTGAAATATAATAGGAAAGGTAGGTTTTACTGCCAATAGCCATCCATTTTCCCTTGATGATGCAAAATACTTTAGGTATATTTGTCTCTCACCAAGCAGTATTCCAAATATCTCACAGTTCATGGGAAAAATTTTATTCATCCATTTATTCACTCATTCATTCATTCATTTTTAAATATCTGAGTCTCCCCTTTCTGCCCAGGTTGGAAGTGCTGAAACTAATTATAGACTTGATTTCAATTGTTGACTCCACTCTGTTTCCAATCTGAACTGATTCATTTTTCCTTAGATGATCTGGTAGACCGCTGATCCTAGGAACTCACTAAGTTAATGTTGAATTTATTATGGCTGTCCAATCGGCATAGCCGCCTGAAGCTCAGAATTTTCAAGAGCTCTGTTAGCCTCCATGGTAGATAGGATTACAGGTGTATAGCACCATTCCAAGCTCATGTTTTTTTCATAAGAAAAAAAATTCTATCTGAATTTCTTAAGCTCCTGCAAAAGTATTTGATATTGATTTAAAATAAAGTTATAGATAACAAAAATTACATCTTTTTCCCAAAAAGTGGATAAAAGTATGAGAGCCTAGTTTGCTTAAAAACAGAATAGGGAGAAAAGAGGCATAATAAGTTCTGCCTTATTTAGGCTATAAAAAGAATTACTGGTCTGAAAGTAGGATTTTGAAGACTCACCAATGTAACATAATGTCTACTTGGTAAAGGCCATCATTACTCCTAAAACCGTTACTTGTTTCCATCTATTCCATGCATAAAGAAACACAAAATGCTATTTCACCAGAGAAAGGTTTTCTGTCATTCATTATCTCTCAGCTTTGACATAAATTGCAAATATTTTACATGCCAGTTCACATGGCAAGATTCTCAGAGGCTCAGAACCTCTCCAGCAAATGAGAGATAGGGGAAGTGGATATGAGAGCAAGTGTTCATTTTCCAATGATGGATATTTACAACAATAATAAAATTTTATTTTTATAGTGCCTCACTACCATTTGCAATCTGGGTACTTAATACAAATGTGAAATAGTCAAAATAGCATTTAAAATACTATAAAGATATATCAAAATACCATAAACTCAAAGCATGTGATATCCTGTATGTGTCCATTAAAAAAAGAAAGAGATAAAAGAAAACTGTTTCCTAAAAACCTAAGTCCACCACCCACATCCAAGAACCAAAGCACTCCCCAGTCTAGTAAAGACTAAGATGAAAAAAAAAATCTTCAGGCACCAAACTTAGTGTATTTGCTCTTTTCCTGTGACCATAGATTATTTTTTAACTTTTTGGTTATCAAGAGAGTAATTATTATTCTTGGACCTTTGAAAATGATACATAGATGTCATTGTCATTATGGTCTGTTGGAAGAAACATTGGACAGGGAGTCAAAAGTCTTAGAATCTAGTTTCAGCTATGCCATGAATTATCTCTGGTAAATAATTTCATCTCTTTGGGCCTCACTTTCTTCATCTCTAAAGGGAATGGGCTTTATTAGGTCATATCTAAAGCCTCATTCAATTCTGAGAGGCAGCACAGGGTTCTGGCTAAATTTTTCTTTAATGTCCCCCACTTTTTATTTCCTATACTTTTTCCCCATTCCTAGCATCCTCCCTATTTCCAGGCATCTAATGTGTTTATGTAATCTAGACTCTTCTGGTTTTTTTTTTGTTTGCTTTGTTTTTGCAAGGCAATGGGGTCAAGTGGCTTGCCCAAGGTCCCATAGCTAGGTCATTATTAAGTGTCTGGGACGGGATTTGAACTCAGGTACTCCTGACTCTAGGGCTGGTGCTCTATCCACTGCACCACCTAACTGCCCCTACACTCTTCTGTTATGGAAGAAATTAGATTTTAAAAATTATTTAATGCTAAGGGATCAATAACTACTAAAAATTATCTCTTTCAGATTTTTGTTTGCTTGTTTTTAAAAGGATGTCAAGGACATCCTTTTAGCAAAATAAAGAATAAATCTTGAATGGCGAAATTTCAGGCAATATCTTGAAATGAAGGATACTGTGATAAAAGTTCACCTTCTCAAGAACCTCTTTTCCCAGCTCTTCAAATAATCATAGTATTTGGGTTTCCTGCAGTTTGATTTAATGTTGGTCTTTTGCTTAGTATTGGAAGACATCTAACAGCACCAGATTATCCCAGGAAACTGAAATGGTTCCAAATTCTACTCTAAGTAATCCAAGATTCATCCTTGGGGGAGGTAGAGTTGACTCCACTCTATTTCCAATATGAAGTGTTTTATTTTTCCTTATATGACCTGGTGGATATTTCCTTAGGTTAGTTAACCTGATCACCTGACAATCATCAACATGGTACCTGAACATCTAATACAGCTATTACCACTTCATAGTTATGTGGTGAATGAGTGAATGACTCCAGGCAGGGTTGTTACAGAATATAGCAAATCTTGTCTCAGTCATCATCTACCAGTCTTGGTTTGAGTCCATATTCCAGTGCCCATACTCTAGCCTACATGAGCCAGAGTGATCCTTGGAAAGGGATCTCTTCTGCCCTTTATGACTATGTATCATTCATATAGATTTTCCTCTATTATAGGGGTTCTTAACATGGGGTTTATGAACATTCCCCCCCCACCTCCCTGTAAGAAGACTGTGGATGGGTTTTAGGGAGTACATGGGTGTGGATGGGAAAAATATGTTTCACTTAAATATAATTGTTTTCCATGTAATCCTATGTATTTTATTTTTGTTTTTTTAAAACATTATTCTGAGAAGAGTTTCATAGGTTTTAGCAGATTGCCAAAAGGGTCCAGGACACACACAAAAATTAAAAATCTTTTCTTTTTTGAACAGAAATACAGAGCTTACTATAGAATCTCTCGCTACACATAGGAATTATTCCAAATGGTTTAGAGAAACTTCTAATGCAACCACGTAGATTTTAAATAGCATTTCATAATGGAGACTTGTTCCTAGATATTTTTTTTGTCCCACAATGAGCAAAACAGATACATTCAAAACATAATGCTGTACATATTTACGGACATACTGCCTTTAATGTCTCACATAAAACATTCTCATTGGGCTCAGTGTAAGGAAATTAGATATTATTTCTCTTTATAAAGTTTCATTTTGGTAAAATCTCTTCTACCATATGCAAATACACCTAGGACCTATGATTTCAACAGTGTTGGGAACATGCTTTCCATAATTAGGACTTTTCATGGAGATGAATGATCCAGCATAGGAAGCTTTTAGGGATAGGCTAGTAGAAAGTAATAAATCCATCAGCATTTATTAAGTACTTAATATGACCAGGCAATGTGCTAGTGACTGCAAAGACTTTTACCTTGGAATTACAACCCCTCAATTCAAAATATTGACTCCAATAATTACTAGTTTTATGACTGTAGATAAGTCACAGGTTCTCTGAATCTCAGTTTTCTCATTTATTAAAGGAGGATAAATTCCATTTTTCCAGTTGTAATCTTGAGTCAGTCATTTTACTTCCCTGGATTTTTTTTTTCATTTTTCATTTTTCTCATCTTCAAAAAACTTTTGAAGTTCTTTCTAGTTCTAGGATCTGAGTTCCTACTCACAAAACTGTTGGAGAGTAAACTATAGAAGAAGCAGAAAACATGAATTATATTTCTGGAATAACCTTGACTCCAACTTTCTCAAGGATGAAAGAAGGTACTCTCTGATTTAGTAGAGAAGGTGGGTAAAGCAGGGAAAGGTTAATTTATTTGCTTGGGGTCAGGTGGCTAGGAAGCCATCGGAAGGCTGACTTGAATCTAGATCTTACTAGTGTCAATCTGGCACTCAATATATCTCACATGCTGCAACTTTTTACACCATATGTTTTTAAATCTGTAAGATTTTATAAAAATAATCCCACTTGCCTGCAAATCCCACCAAAGATTGTCATGTACAATATGAGGGTTTTTTTTAACCAAAAAAAACATAATTTCATTGCAGCATCTATATTATCCTAATACAGCAAGATAAACATAAAATAAATTAAGGTCTGAGAGGTCAAGAAAGCCCATTTTATGGAAATAGGGATATTTATTCAGTTGGGAAAGAAAAATGAACAGGACCCAGAAGCAAGAAATATAGCTAAATGTAAAAGAGAAAAATACAAAGATAACTTTTGTGATTTTCTTTTCTTATGACACTTTTATATATGATAAAAGATTATCATCGGAAGCCTGTGGATCCTTCCACATAATACTCCATATGTATTCTGTCAAGCTCAGTTAAAATGCATGCACGGGGAATTTTAAAATCTATTCATAGTAATGAATGCTGTAGTTAAGAACGGAAAGCAGTTTTAGTCATTTAAAACTCGGGGGGGGGAGTTCTCCTTTAGGGCTAAACATTCCATATTTGGTCTCTGTTCAAAAGCAACTTATTTTTGGAAACTTGCAGGAAAAAAATCCATTGCTAACAATAAGCACTAAACTCTTCTGGACTCCCAATACTTTTTCTACCTCTAAATATTGCTATTTTTATTTAAGGCAATTAAGTAATAGCTTCCTTCTCCTGAGTCCTACCTACTCTTATGATAAGGCATTGAATGGTATCCTGGAGATTAGTTCCATAAAACCTAAGATACAAGCACAAAATCTAAAGGGTTCTAGGATCACAAATCTAGAGCTGACCCCTGAGATCATTTAGTCTGACTACTTAATTATATAGACGGCAATAGAGATCCAAGGAGATTAAGCATCTTGTTCAGGGTCACACAGTATGTAGCAAAACTGATATTTGAAGCTATAGCTTTTCCCACACTAAACTATGTTTTTCTACCCAAGATAGAAAAACTGTTCAGCAATGGATTATGTTCCTGTTGCCAAATTCTAGCCTTGAAACTCAGGGAGATGCAGTTCTGAAAGATTGTTTATCAAGAGATGAATTTTTTTTTCTTGACATGAAGATAATTTACTAGGGGGTGGGTTATGGAGGAATGATGTTCTTTATTGCATACTCATATCAACAAAAACAAGGATCTTTAAAAGTTTAGAATCTTGAAGTCTCCTATTTGCTAAAATCACCATATTTACAATGATAAGGTTGATTTTTGCTATTTTACCATTTGAAAATAGCATTCTGAGCAGAATAGTAATATGCACTTCTCAAAGAAGGCATGCAATATAGCCATGGAATTATGCATGGTTAGCATTTATTTGTTAAGGGACATCTGCTCAAACTAGATTCTAAATTTGGATCTATATAAAAGGAAACTTTGAAGAATCAGTATGTTGTTTGTGAGTTGAAGACCCCCAGGAACTTCCAGAATTGAACTTTGCCATTCAGTAGGGTGGAAAGAATGGTAAGTTTGGAGTTAGAGGACAGTTTCAGATCCCAATTCAATCATTTTTTTATTTTAGGTTTTTACGAGGCAAATAAGATTAAGTGGCTTGCCCAAGGCTACACAGCTAGATAGTTATTAAGTGTCTGAGGCCAGATTTGAACTCAGATACTCCTGACTCCAAGGCCAGTGCTCTATCCACTGTGCCACCTAGTCGCCCCCCCTCCCAGTTCAATCATTAAAAACCCGTGTGACTATAGGTAAGACACTTAACTTTCTGGGTTTTAACTTCCTCATTTATAAAATGAAGGAGTTTTATTTGCTGTCATATACAAATGGGGGGCCACTAATCTGTATATAAGGATTCCTGTGAGCACATGTTGACTTAGTTTCAAAATGAAATATTATCTTTGAGTTATTGTATTTTTATTTTGTTAATGTTTCTCCCTCTTATTTTTTTTTTTTTATAGTTTTTGCAAGGCAATGGGGTTAAGTGGCTTGCCCAAGGCCACACAGCTAGGTAATGATTAAGTGTCTGAGGCCGGATTTGAACTAAGGTATCCTGACTCCACGGCTGGTGCTCTATCCACTGCGCCACCTAGCTGCCCCCCTCTCCCTCTTATTTTAATCTGATTTGGTTCTCATTCAGAAGTGTTGGCTCATGGGTCCTGTTTGACATAATGGACCAGATGACTTCTGAGCTCTAAATCTATGGTCCTATGTGTTATCTCAAATAGAATTTCATTCTTATACTATAAAAACCAAAATATGTTTTGGTAAAGAAGATAAATAAACCAATGTATTACTCTTCCTCCCCACCTCAGACCAATCCTGGAAAACAGTAGAGTGAACCAGGGAGGAAGTTCCTCTGAGATCTGCTCTAAACCATATTTACTATGGACAGCTCTACTCAGAAAGTGACAAAATCTCCTTATGTATTTTTTATACAATGTATGCATAAGGAATATAATGCATTATTGGTTTGAATATAACTATCCATTTATATAAAATGTACTCCTAAACTGAGACCTTTTTGAAAAGAAAATCATAAATAGGTATATGCTAAAAATATTATACAAAATGATCATATTAAAATATAATATTTAGTGTAGATTTTTAAATACTTAAAATACAATTAAAACCTTTCTTTTGATTCAGACATAGATATTCTTACCAGTCTTCCCATAATACATGTTATTATAGACTACATTTGGGTTTTACCCATATCTGATTTGCAAATAAAACTTTGAACTATATTTGAACTGATGGTGTGAATGGTTTATTGATGATGAAGAGAATACTGATAATACAAACCACCACCAGAGTGGTCTCCCTTCACACATGCCCCAATCTTCTGTATCTTCACTTCAATAACTTACCACCCTTATAAAAAAAAGCCAAAAATATTATGACTCATTACCTAGTTTTAGTGTTCTATTTTTATATTTGTAATAGGACTGGCCAACTTCTGAATTTTCTCTGGGATGTCATAGATTTTGGTACATGATAAAAGCGATGCATGGCTATCTCATCAAATAATGCCTGGATGACATTATTTGCATAATACCTGAACAAATGATGAGTTTATCCAAACATTCCTATTCACAGATGTCTTCATGCTAATTTCATTAATTATTTAAGTGATTTATCAGGAAAAGTCACAGTAAAAACATGCCTTAGAAAACTCCTTCTGTAGTGGAAAAATAAAATGGATAAAAAAATGCTTATTGCCCAAATTATAACAAACAGTTGGACAGATAGCCTGATGAATTAGTATATTAATAATGCATGTATTTGGATAATGAGCTTGGGTTAGAAGGATAAGGAGGATAGGCTACATTTCATACTAAAAAATGCAAAAGTATTTTCATCAATTTCAAATTATTTGATGCTACAAAAGGCTATATTGTAAATTGTAAATTTACCAAACCAAAAAACCTTGTTATTTAACAATTATTTAATATGTCCAAATCATGGACTATTTCAAAGATGAAAATGAAACAATCCCTGCTTATATTTTTATGAGACAGTCATCCTGTTGTTGAGTTGTTTCAGTCATGTCTGACTCTCCATGGCCCCATTTGGAATTTTCTTGGCAAAGATTTTGGAGTGCTTTGCCATTTTTCTTCTCGAATTCAATTTATAGATGAGGACCTGAGGTAAATAGAAATAAGTGCCCAGGGTCACACAGCTAGAAAGTCTAAGGTCATGTTTGTATTCAGGAAGATGAGTCTTCCTATTTCAGGATCAGGAGTACTGTTCTACCGTACTACCTAACAGTCCCAGCATACATGCATATAAGTAAATATAAAATATTTATAAAAATAAGTGCAAGTTTTGGGGTTTTTTATGGTGGGGTACTAGTAGCTATAGGGATCAGGAAAAAAACTACTTAGAAAGTAGTTCCTGACCTAAGAAATGTAGAAGATAAAGAAAGAATGCATTGCATTCCAAGCAATGGGAAAAGACTATGAAAAGGTGTAGAGATAGGGTCTGATATAAGGAATAGCAGATATGAGGAAAAGAAAGCTATGAAGAGCAGAGCTGTCATATTGGGAGAACAATCAGAAGATCAATTGGTTCAACTGCAGAATATCTAAAGGGGGATAAGGTGTAAAAAGGTTGGAAAGGTGGTTTGAAGCTCAATTGAGAGGGACTTTAAATTCTGGGGTGAATATTTATATTTGATTCTAGAATGATTCCATTTGATATGACACTGGAAACAACAAGACCTCAGAGGAATTAAAATGACAAAAAATTCAAAGAGCAAGAGAATGGGGTCTGTAATCTGGTGGTAGTCTGCTACCAGTGATGAAAAGTGCAGGAAGAACCACTAACAAATGAAAGGATGTGCATAAATGGAAAAGGAGGTGGGACAATCATTTAATGAGAAGGCAAGACAATAGATGGTGACTGAGATGTTACTGGTCCTCTTGAGATTAAAATAGGACAACAGGAAAACCTGAAATACACTAAGTAGGTCCTCTCTGGGGCTTTATTACAAAACACAATTATTTTCATATTGTCATCCCCTTCTCCCCCCCCCCCCCCCCACTCCTATAGATTGAGAGTGATCCTTGAGAGCAGGGCTGTCTTTCATTTTTCTTTGCATCCCCAGTGTTTGGCACACAGTGGGCACTTAATAAATGTTTAATTTATTGAATGACTTATTGCACATGGGTAAGAATTGCTAAGGTTGAGAATTATAGGATCAAAGAACTGAGAGATCATTTCCTCCAACTCCCTTAATTTTACAGTTGAGGAAATTGAGGCCCAGGGAGGTTAAATATTTAAAGTCACATAAAGAATGTTAGAGATATGATTTGAAAGCAGATTCTCTGAAAGAATCACCACTTTCCACTCAAACATGTTTTGGGGCTCTATTGTAAGTGGAGGAATTAAGTACCCACGCAGATAAAATCACGGATTCTTTTACAGACTTAAGTAAATGAAACCTTTTTACAAGCAAGTCCTTTCATCTCTTTTTAGGTTAGGGTCCAAATGTCTTTGAAAAGGAAAAAAAAAGAAAGAAAGTTCATACTCCAGGCAACCTTTTCTGATCTTGCGTCTTAACAAGTCCTCTGAATTTTGTATTGGTTTTGTTATGCTGATCTGATATCTAATTTTGTTTAAAACCTCTGCTATAGCAACCAGTTGCAAAGAGGAATTTCTGGGGCCATTAGAGTAGATGGGCCTCAAAAAGCATGCATATTATTTAGTTATGACTAGAAACTCTGAACTCTTCTCTGAGAGACCATGGGCAGCCCACATTTATTCCAAAAAACAAATAAAATCCAAAATCCAAGACAAATTTTCTAAGATGCAGGGAACTGTAGAGAATGGAGAACAGAATTCTTGGGCCAAATTGTTTAAAATTTGCATCATTTGCCTCATTTCAAACCCAATCTGGTAATGTTAGTGGAATAATCAGAGATAGAACCAATAGGGAAAGTGAAAGGCTTCAGACTACCAGGAAGTTCTGCAGTCAGGGAAGAGTTTTTCCCCCCTTCTTTTTTCTCAAGCCTTCCAAACCCAAAATACAAGAAACTGCTGCCCTCCGCTGTTTTTAACAACCTCATACTCAACTTAGTCCCCAAATGTCCTTCCCTCTCCACTGTCATACCCAACCACCAAAACTGAAACAAGTTCACCACTTACAAAAAACCACTTGGAAAGGGCTCAGCCTGGAGAGCTCCGAAGAAAGAGGAAAATCAACTGCTGTGAAGGGGGAGTGAAGAAGAAGAAGATGCACTAAAGAAGGAAAAATAGATGCTCTCTGAGGGTTATGGGGGGGCGGGCAAAAAAGCAAGCAAGGGAGGACCCAAGGAAGAAGTCAATACAAAACAACTAAAAATAGTGGGACCAGTAGGAAGTTGCCCTGGACAGAGATCTGATCTACCATTGTACTCCAAATCCTGATCTATAAAAAGTCATCTTCTTAAATACATCATCTCCTTCCTATTTCTCCAAGCAAAAAAAAAAAAAAAAAAAACTGATTAAACATCCTGCTACAGTCTGGTGGCCTTAACACTGCACTTCTTCATTTCTCACTGCAAAAGGTCAGCCACATGTTAAATTGCCGTTCTCGGTGAGAATTTACACTAATCACCAAACCGAGTCAATAACAGCTGCACTCTTTGGTCTTTGCAACCATCCATGAAAATATGGAGGCAGTGAAGGAGCAAGTCTGTGGCAAGCACATGTTAAAAACAAACATTTGATTCGATCCTAAGAGAATTTCTTTAGGTTTGCCTCTTAATTTTCCCCATCTCGTTTCTTGACTTGCTAATTACAGAATTCAGTTCCTTGTTGATGTTAGGTATAATAGATACTAAGGAAAGAAGGAAAAAAAATATTTTTAAATGCTACATATGTTACAAATATTATCTCATTTGATCCTCACCACATCCTGGGAGGTAGGGTTATGATTTTGATCCGCATTTTACAGATGAGGGAACTGAGACTGATAAAGGTTAAATGATTTTTCTCTGGAAAGGTGGTGCAGCTAAAAGATATCTGAGGCTGGATTTGAACTCAGGCTTTCTGGTCCAACACTCTCTTTGACATACTTATCTGCCTGCCCTTTATGGAGCTTATATTCCTCTGGAAAGAATATATTCAGTCAGTCATCAAGCATATATTAAACCTTTCCTTATTTCCTTTAATTTTAGTGTCTTCCTTCTGTTAATTATCTTTAATTTTTCTTGCAAATAGCTTATTTATACTACTTTTTTTCAAGTTATCTTCACATCAGACTGAGATTCCAAAGAGCAGGAAGTATATTTTGCCCCTTTTCATATACCCAGAGCTTAGAACTGGGCATATATATATATATATATATATATATATATATATATATATATATAAAGGCAAAGATGGACATGAATTGGATTGGGGGGGATGCTGTGCTAAGTCACCAGTTTCACTTTCTCAACCTGAATCACCTCAAAAATATTCATATTCAACAGATATGAACAAGAACATTTGGAGATGGCCCTGGATTCGAGGCAGCCAGGGTTGAGTTAAATTAGGTAAGGTCACACAGGTCATACAGCTAGTAAGCAGCATGTGTCTTAGGCCAGTTTTGAACTCAGATCTCCCTGTTTCCATGGCTGGTACTCTGTTCACTGCTCACATGCTAATGGGGATGGCAAGAAGAGAATAACAAATTAAAACCAATTAGGTCCATACAAGATATATAGAGAACCCATGGAAGGTAATCTGAAAACCTGGGGACACAAGCAGCTGGGAGGACCAGCAATGACTTTTATAGAAGGTGGGATGTCAACTGAGGCTTAATGAAAGCAAGAGTCAGAGATGAGAAAGGGGAAAACACACTGCAGTTATGGGGGACAGCCAAAGGCAAGAATACTTGAAAAGAAGAAGGGGGTCTGGTTTACATGGCAGAAGGATTTTTATCAGATCCTAGAGGACATAGGGAGCCAAAGGAGCTCCCTGAGGTCAGCCCAAGTCTCACATAGGGAGATGACAACTGAGCAGGGCTGCAAAGGACATCAGAAATGAACAGTAATTTCACTCTAGACTTATTTGTACAAAGTCACAGAGACATAAGGAAGATGACACTAGTGTTTCAAGAAAGTGGCCATGGAGCTTGTATGAAAGGGAATGACATGAAATGAGATAGGAAACATCAAAGTGGGCCAGATAGGGAAGGCTTAATGGTCAAACCAAGGTGTTCTCATTTTATATTAGAGGCAATAGAGTCATTGAAGAATTTTTGGGGGTACAAGTGACATGTTAAAAATGTGAATTTGGCAGCTGTGTGGAAGATGTATTGCAGAGGGAAGATATGAGAATTGAAAAGAATCTTAGGGCAGGAATCTTCTCAAGCATCTCTTATCAATGGTCATCCATGCTATACCTAGCAATTTCTAGTAATGAAAAACTCCCTGTCTCCCCAGGCAGTCAATTTAACTTACAATTTTAGAAGTTAGAAAGTGTTTCCTTATATGGAGATGAAATTTGTCTCTATAGCTTTCATTCATTGCTTCTAGCTGTATGAAACAAGCCTAATCCCTCTTCCATATGGCAACCTTTCTAATTCTGCAGACAGTTATCATAACTCTTTCCCTTCTTGGCAAGTATATCATGTCTCCATCTTATTTTTTTTTTTTGCACAGAGTAGGTGCTTAATGAACGGAACTGAATTGAATTCCAATAATGATGCTGCCCAAAGCTGAGCACAATAGAGGAGCAATATAGGAATGTTAGCAGAGTCCAATCCACTGGTTTCATAATCTCTAAATCTATTTACTATATGTTTGTATGTAGGCATCTAGACCCTACTGTACTGATGAATTGTACCATTGCCTTTATTTCAGGGCAACCTATCCTGCAAATTAGTAAGTCCCTTTATTGCTAATTTTCTTCCTATGCTGTACCTTAGAATATAAGTAATAGTAGACATATGTAGTCAGTTTTCTCTTTCCTGTATCATTTTCAGTCCTCTTTGCTAGATCTGCAAATCTCTAAGCAATTATATTCTGAAGACTTTTCTGGTCTTCCCTGTCTTAGTACCTTTCCTCTGAGATTATCTCCCATCTAATATATATATATCTGGTTTGCATGTAGTTTGCATGTAGTTTGCATGTAGTTTGCCCATTACATTGTTTGCTCTTTGAGAATAGTGCCTATTTTTTTGATCACTTTCTGTTTTCTTTGTAGTTAGCACAGCAACTAGCATCTGCTAGACACACAAAACCAACAATTAGAATTAATGTAATATTTTAAAAGGTGAGCAAAATGCTCTCTAAATGTTATTTCATTTTATTTTCATAACAACCCGGGGAGATAGATATTATTATTAGTCCCATTTTATTATTTACTTAATTTTTAAATTACTTATCACTAATTAATTAGCAAATATTAAGCAACGCTATAAATCTCAATTATTTAACTATTTATTAAAATTACTTATAATAAATTTATTATTGCTATTATTTACTATTATTAGCCCCACTTTACTATCATTAGCCCCTACAGATGAAGGAACTGAAGCAGATGGCATCTTGGTCAGGGTCATACAGCAACTAAGCTGTTTGAGGCCAGGTACAAAGTCACATTTTCCTTATTCCAGGTCCAACATGCTTTCTATTATGTCACTTAGCCAACTCTAATAAATGTTTATTCACTTAATGTCACTTATTTATTTCAATTATTAAAATTGCAATATTCAATATATTTAAAATTTTGCTATTCAAAGAAGAGAAAAAGACAACTCCATAGAAATCACGAATTTCCATTATTTACATCTTGGATTTTGTTTTTGCATACTTCAGATTCAACATGGTAGTTCTTATATGTGTCTTGCTCTTAATTTTCTTCTGTTTATTTTTTTATTTTTTAATTAAAAAAAATTTTTTTTCAAGGCAATGGGGTTAAGTGACTTGCCCAAGGCCACACAGCTAGGTAATTATTAAGTGTCTGAGGCTGGATTTGAACTCAGGTACTCCTGCCTCCAGAGCCAGTGCTCTATTTATTGTGCCACCTATCCACCCCCTGTATTTTTTTTTAATGATTCATTGGTGTGCTTTTTCCCCCCACTTTCTTTCCTTTGTTTAGAATCACTATCCCTTCCCTCAAGTCCCACCCCTCCAAAAAAGTCTTTTTCTCCCTGCTAAGAAAAATGTCCTCCCTGTCAACAAATTACTACATCTGTATAAAACAAATTACACACTATCTCTTAAAATTTATGTCTCATTCTGACCTTCTAGTCTATCACTAAGTAAATATTTCCTTCTCAACCCTCATTAAGTGCACTTCATTCCTGACTAAAAGTCTATAATTCCCATAGATTAAGCTCTGGTTCAGAACTCCAAATTCTTTACTTTGACACTATCTTCTCCACCAGTTGTTTCTTTCTCACATGTGACTCTCTTCTGAAATGTTTCTATCCAACTGGAAGCAGGAGTAGACATGTCACTAGTATCTCCTAGGATCTTCTGTGTCACACTCAGGACTTCATAAATCCTGATGATACTTTTTTTTTGCTTCCTTCTGGCACCACTGTTTGGATCCGCTTGAATAGCTTTGGAAAATCACAGTGATAAAGGCATATTAAATGAAAACCCCATCACAGAATCCCATGACATAAATCAATTAAAGGTTGCTGAATTACTTGGGCAGAGTAGATCTTCACTAAAATATCATGTATTCTTTGAAATCTTAACAAGCTAATGGAATTTTAAAAATTACCTTTAAGGTTTCGGAGTAAATTTAGATTAAAAATAAACTCCCTTAACTATTACATATTTTAGTTGAGTTTTCGAAGTTGAAAAATTTTCTCTCTGCTTTATTTACTGCCAGATCCTTTCTCTATCACTTTTCTGTCCAAGTTATAGAAATTTTCATTTTTTTCCCTAAAAATGCAAATATCCAATATGTCAAACAAGTTTTGGGAACATTAAATTACACAAATTCAAGGTCTTACCCCACAACTCGCTTATTCCTTGAATGGACATTCTTTTCTTCCCCAAAGGAAATGCCAACATTGATAAAATACAAACTTCTGTATGTACTCTTTGGTTCTTTAATTCATCTTTATTTTGATTATGGGGAAAATCACTTTCACTTGAAACAAATGAAATGATTTTTTTCTGGTATAGATGTACTGGAATTTTGTTGTTAAGCATTTGATGCAGGGCAGGGGGATCCTTTTTCCTTTCTTGAGGCACACTGCCTGGTTTAACCTGGACATCACATTTGCATATCAGCTAACTTTCTACCAAATATGGTGATCAGGGAATTGCCCTGGCTGCTACATTTGGAGAGTTTCCATGACATTTGTAGTCCTTCAAAAGTTTAGAAACAAAGAACACTCTAATAACTATTTAATAAGAATGCATTCCAACAACAAATCAACAAGCATTTGTTAAGCACCTAATAAATATCAACCTTTGGAGATACTAGTAATGGAAAACAAAATCATACCTAACCATAGGGAATTTATATTTAAATAGGAGAGATTAAAGTGAGAGAAGCTCTATTTTTTTTTTTTTTTTTTAGGATTTTGCAAGGCAATGGGGTTAAGTGGCTTGCCCAAGGCCACACAGCTAGGTAATTATATTAAGTATCTGAGGCTGGAGTTGAACTCAGGTACTCCTGACTCCAGGGCCTGTGCTTTATCCACTGCACCACCTAGCTGCCCCTCTAGAAGCTCTATTCTTTTTGGCCTCCCCCTCCCCCCCCAGCAAAAAGCTGCATTGCTCTGGGTATGGTTTAGGATATTTGTCCTAAAAATCAGCATTCCTAGTTATGACTGCCACCAGCATCTTCTCTTGGAGAACATATACCACCACCAGTCAACCTTTGAAAGATAATTCATTTTGAATTATAGCCTACTTAGTTCTATATTCATCTTGGTTCTTTTAGTTGAACAATTCAAAGCAAACATACCCTTTAAAGTCTCCATGGGAGAAACTAAGATTAGACCAACACCACACACTATACCAAGATAAGATCCAAATGGACAGGATTTAGACATAAAAAAATTACTATGAGCAAATTAGAAGATTAAGGACTAGTTCACCTGTCAGATCTATGGAAAGGGAAGCAGTTTATGACTAAGGAAGAGATAGAGAACATCACTAAAAACAAACTAGATGATTTCGATTACATTAAATTAAAAAGCTTATGTACAGACAAAACCACTGTAACCAAGATCAAAAGAAATGTAGTAAAAACTGGGAAACAATCTTTAATGTTTCTGATAAAGGACTCATTTCTAAAACATACAGAGAACTGAGTCAATTTTTAAAAAAAGCCATTCCCCAACTACAAATGGTTAAAGGATATGCAAAGGCAATTTACAGATGAGGAGACCAAAGCAATCCAGTCATATGAAAAATTGCTCTAAATCATTACAGAGAAATGCAAATTAAAGCTTCTCTGAGGTACCACTTCACACCTCTAAGACTGGCCAATATGACCAGAAAGGATAATGACCATTGTTGGAAGGATTGTGGGAAATGTGGGACACTATTACATTGTTGGTGGAGCTGTGAACTCATCAAACCTTTCTGGAGAGTTATTTAGAACTATGCCCAAAGGGCAACAAAAATGTGCATACCCTTTGATCCAGCAATATCACTACTGGGTCTATACCTGAAGAGATGATGAAAAAATATTCATAGCAGCCTTGTTTGTGGTGGCAAAGAATTGGAAATCCAGTAAATGTCTTCAATTGGGGAATGGCTTAGCAAACTGTGGTATATGTATGTCATGGAACACTATTGTTCTATTAGAAACCAGGAGGGACAGGATTTCAGGGAAGCCTGGAGGGATTTGCATGAACTGATGCTGAGTGAGATGAGCAGAACCAGAAAAACACTGTACACCCTAACAGCAACATGGGGGGGGTGATGATCAACCTTGATGGACTTGCTTGTTCCATCAGTGCAGAAATCAGGGACAGTTTGGGGCTGTCTGCAATGGAGAATATCATCTGTGTCCAGAGAAAGAATTGTGGAGTTTGAACAAAGACCAAGGACTATTAACTTTAATTTAGGAAAGAAAACTGATATCTTACTGTCTGATCTTGCTATCGCTTGTACTTTGTGTTTCTTCCTTAAGGATATGATTTCTCTCTCATCACACTCAATTTGGATCAATGTATACCATGGAAACAATGTAAAGACTGGCAAATTGCTTGCTGTTAGGGGTGGGGGGAGGGAAGTAAGATTAGGGGAAAAATTGTAAAACTCAAAATAAATAAAATCTTAAAAAAAGTCTCCATGGGATATGGGAAAAGCAAGAATCAAATATAGGATCAACCCTTCATAAATATACCTTGACAAAGGTGAGTACTGGCCTTGTAGGTTTTGAAATTTGACTGTGTGACCCTCAGCAAGATAGGCTATTTCCAAAAAATCTCTCAAAATCTATACAATATGTTGCTGATTTATATCAGTATGCTAGAATTCTCATCCCCCCCCCCCCCCAAGAAATGATGGGATTCCAAATAGCATGTCTGATAAAGAATTCACTAGATGCAGGCTTTCTTGCAGGCAAGTAGGCATTTTACTAAAGGCACAGTGGGCTGAGGGTTGGGTGATACTCTAGCAAAGAGATATCTGATACATGATCTTTATATTGGGCAAAGTAAAAAGAAGTAGAGAAAAAAAGTTCTTTTAAGATGACTCTAGATATCAAAAAAGTTGCCACCAAGAAAATGGGATAGTGCCACCAGGGACAGAACTTAAAATTAAGCTATAAATGTGCTTGTGAAGGAGGGCTTTCGGATGTCAAAGAAGACGCCAGGTACTGATAGTAAGTAATTAGGTCCTAATCAGACCCCAATTCTAATGTAAACTAAAAGGACAAGGATGGCCATAAGCATGATGGAGCAGTGGGCAATGATAACTGGTAACTAGAAGACAAAAAGACCTTGGGCAAAAAGCAGAGGCAGCAGAGGGGCCTTGGGCAGAGGCAGAGCTCGCACAGTTAGTAATTAAGTCATAACTTGAATTCCCAGTTCTAGCAAGGTCACAGGAAGGACATTCAGAGCAGATCTGAATGTTGGAGAGAGAACTCATTAATTGGGACCCTTCCATCAAATGGAGGCAGTTTCCATACCCGTAGACCTCCTTGCCAATAAAATCACAAATCTGAACCTACTTAAAAAAAAACCCAAAGCAAACTAATTCTACCTAGCAAAAGCTATTAGTATCATTACTACCTATTTCAATCATTGAACCCAATAGCTATTAATTAGCACATAGCTACTAAGGAAAGATATCACGTAGTAATCTATGGCAGTGATTTATGGTATAGAATGATCTGCAAATTCAACATGCAATCATTCTGTAATCAGAGGCTGTCTAAGGTTAAATACTAAAGCAAGGAGAAGATTCAATATTATTTTTCTCTTCCTGTGGTAAAACAGTTCTATCCAGAGTTTCACTGTACTTTTAGAGTTTATTTTTCCTGAAATGTTTGTGGTTTTAACAAAATTGTCAAAAACATATGCATAAGGGCTTAACCTTCCCTCAAAGAAATTAGCCAACCAGGCTCCCTGGGAGGCAGTTGTGAGTCACTGAAGCCCTCAGGTTTTGAACACCAATCAAAGAGTTTAACGGGAGATGAGTTTCAAAAAAAAAAAAAGGCAAAAAGGTCACATCACAAGAGAAGGCCTGAGGCTTTCCAAAATCCTAGTTTTGTTTTTTTTTAGAGTAGAAAATAAATAAACTTATCTAAGGTCTTGGACTACAGACTAACCCCCCTTGAATCCAAAGACCTAGAGCAATAATACATTTCTCTGTGGATTGGACATTGTCCTTTGACATTCCCATTTGTCCTCAATAGCTTGTCTTCATCATCGTTTGGCTTCTTGACCAGAAATTTTTCCAGTTTGGTGAAACTAAAAGTCTTAAAGTAGAAGTCTTGGAATCTGAACTTATTCCCTGCTCTATATGCACCATTCTCATAGGATATTACCAAATCCTAGACTCAATCTGTTTTAAATTAAGGTATTTTACCTGTATCTCTGTTTGGATCATTCTAGACCCTGGTTCTAACTATCAACAAAAACATTCCGATACAACAAGGAATCAGTAGTTTATTTCCAAACTGTTTCTATTGCACATAATCAAATTACTGAGGCAGGGTAGAAGACAGAAGTCTTCCTTTTTGAACTAAAATGATTTTTTCAAATATTTCCATGATTCTCTAAGTGACCAGTAGTATTCTAGGATTATTTTTTTATTGACTTGTGGTAGTCTTCTGAGACTGTATTGGTCTGATCTGTATGTACAGGATAAAAGATATAACTTTTTTTTTGTTGTTTTTGTTTCTTAGGTTTTTGGCAAGGCAAATGGGGTTAAGTGGCTTGCCCAAGGCCACACAGCTAAGTAATTATTAAGTGTCTGAGACCGGATTTGAACCCACGTACTCCTGACTCCAAGCCGGTGCTTTATCCACTACGCCACCTAGCCGCCCCAAGATATAACTTTTGACCTCACTAAGTTGACATTTTAGTGGAAGAAGTAAGAGCTATATACAAATAAGTAAGAAGTTGAAGGGGAAAGTTTTTTCGGGGCTTTATCATTACATGAATCCAGAGAAGGAAATTGAGGAGTAACAAAAGGACCGTAGTTTAGAAAATTTGAGTCAATGAGGAAGGTGGAAGAAAAAACAATGACATTAATTATCTCCAGAATATAACTCAATTAGAGTAATGATTCTTAACTTTTTTAAAAAAATCATACATCCTCCCGATAATCTGAGAAAACCTATATAGATCTCTTGACAGAATATTTTTAAAGGTATAAAATAAAAGGCATTAAAAAAAAGCAAAGGAAGAGCTGTGTTCAAATTCAGCCTTAGATAGATATAACTGTGTGACCCTGGACAAGTTACTTAAAAAACAACAACAATAACAACAACAACAACAAAAAAACAAACCTCTGTTTGCCTCAGTTTCCCCAACTGCAAATGAGAATAATAATGTCACCTCTCTTCCAGGATTGTTGTGAGGGACAAATTAGATAACTTATATACAAATAATTTCTCATAATATAATTAAAGTAAATATATAATATAATATATGCAAGATATAACTTGAAAACTAATAAATATAATATCTGTAATGTATATAATATTATGTATGAATTATGTATTACAAACATGATATAGTTATTCTAAAAGTGCTTAATATAATTCTTGGACACATAGTAAGCAATATAGAAATACTTATTCTTTTTGTCCCTTTCCATTTTCTACTTTGTGCCTCAGTTTCTTTATCTGGGGATGGGCAATAGTCCTGAATCCTTACAAGATTATTGTAAGGATTAATTGAGATCATATATGCAAATCATTTTGTAAACTTTAGAGTATCATGTAAATGATAGCTTTAATAATAATAATTAGAATTATATCAATTATAAGGAAACCAGAAGTTCATAAATATAAATATGCAATTTTTTCTCATTCAGGTTCATGTACCTCTTGGGAGTCTCTTGGCTACAGGAGCAAAATCCTTGAGCTAGACTATTTGTGTCCATTGGACCAACCCTGGACTTTATTAACATAACTTTAAGCCTGGTATGAGGAGCATGCTGTAGAGAATAGAGTATTAGATTTGAGGCAAAATGATTTAATTTAAATTCTACCACTCAAACTTATTTGTTTTGTGGGTCCCCCACCTTAATCATCTCAACTCCCAGCCTCCTTAAGACCTCTTTACCTAAGATGAAGGAAACTAGAAATCACAAATTGTTTGCCTGTTCCACTTACTGTAATAAGGTTCTCAAACACTTATATTTGTATGTAATAATCATGTTTTTATTCCCACTATAGATGGTCTGGATTTCACTTTAAAGCACAGGGTTAAGCATGGTCTTCCTTCAGGCCCTGGGAGTCCTGCCAGATCTTTCAATCTATGTGAGATTAACAAAGGAGTCAACCTGCTAAGAACGACATTACAAAGAAGAATGAGGAGGGTCAGAGAATGTTCTGAAAGTAGCATTTGTTCATTTAAATCCCTTGCAGGCAAAGGCCCCATGGACTTAGGGTCTCAGTGCTACAAGCCTGGGCGTCTAGCTTTGCAGAAGTAACACACCCACTTAGAGTCTTTCAGTCATCACTGGAATCCACCCAGTTTGCCCAAGGGGAGAGATACCTTAACAATGAGATAAAGACAGAAAGACAGGCTGCCACAGGCCACTCTATCTGCTGCTAAGGGAAGGCTCAAGAAGAAGACTCAGAAAAAAATCAGTGTTCTTGACAAATTCTTGGGATGACATTACCAAAGACTCCAAAATAACAAAAAATGAAATAAAATGATAAACAATAATGTGCAACCATGTGTGGTACAATAGTTACTACCTAGGAAGCTCTGGATAAGTAATCCACCTCTGCCTCCCTGGGTTTCAGTTTCCTTGCTTGAAAAAGGAGGAGACTGGACTAGACAGCCTCCAAGATCCCTTTCAACTCAAGATCCAATAATGATGAAGATTATGATTTTGATAACAATACCATCACACCTTTGAATACTGTTTAATGATTTTCAAAGTAATTGATGATATGAGATGAGACAGTTGAAAAATACTCACAAAATGTGCATTTGGAGTCTAATATGGATTTGCAGTCAGGTACACCTGTATTCAAAAATTAATTAAGTTCTTTTTTTTTTTGCAAGGCAAATGGGGTTAAGTGACTTGCCCAAGGCCACACAGCTAGGTCATTATTAAGTGTCTGAGACCGGATTTGAACCCAGGTACTCCTGACTCCAGGGCCGGTGCTTTATCCACTGCGCCACCTAGCCACCCCATACACCTGTATTCAAAACATGATTCTGACAATTATTAACTGTGACCCTGCATAAGTCATCTACCCTGAGTTTCAGTTACATTATCTATAAAATGGGTAAAAGTACCTCTCAGAATTGCTGGGAGGTTCAAATGAGAGACTATATTGCAAAATATGAAAATAAAATTATTACAAATTTATTATTATTGCTATTATTGTCATTATTACATAAACCAATGGCTTTCCATTCAAAGTAGACAATTTCAGCTATGTTATTCATTTATTTCCATGTTGTTTCTATTCTTCAGAGTATTTAGTTCTTATATAACAACTAAGGCAGTTGACTTGAGAATTCTGAGATATATTAAGAAAAAGGGCTTTCAAAAAACTTTTTCACCTTTTCTAACAGTCAAGCAACAAGAACAAATAACAAATAATCTATTGTCCAACTTTTTTTTATTCCCTTATATTGGAGAAAATTTTTCAGTGACTACACATTTGTGGAACAAAGGGTTTAAATCTTTTTTGAATGTTTCTTGAAATATTCGGACACACTTAGGCTCCATTAGTTTCCATTTAATAGTGACTTGATGGTTTACTTAGAAAATGCTGTGGAATCAGTAATTGGGACAATAGCTTCAGCAAAATTGAAGATTATAACATAAAGTCTCAAAATCATATATATATATATATGTGATCTACATATAAAGACAATAATAAAAACCTAGAGGCAGTAGTAGAAATTAAAATTCCATTACACATAACTAATAAAAGCATAAAAAATCTGGGGATCAGTCTAGCAAAGCACTCAAAAAACTTATAGAGACTTAATGACAAAGGGTTCTTTAAAGAAATAAAGAATAACAAATAGCTGGAGGAATAGTTAGCATTCTTTTCTGGGATGTGCCAATGTAATCAAAATCACAGTATAACTAAAGTGAATTTATACTTTTAATGCTGTGTCAATCAGTTATCAAAGGAATACTTTACACAATTCAATGAATAATAACAAAATTCATTAGGAAAAATCAAAAAGAGTATAAAAAGAAATGATAAAAAAAGTAGGAATGAAAGAAATATAGTACTTTTAGATCCAAAACTATATTTTAAATCAGCAATCATTACAACTATAAGGTACTGGTTAAAAAATAAAGAAGTATATCAATGGAACAGACTAGACAGGAGAGCAAAAACAATGGAAACTTGTAGCCTAATGTTCAAAACCCAGAAAACATGAATTTCTTCTGAACTTCCTATCTGATAAGAGCTGCTAAGAAAATTGGAAAGCAGTTTGGCAGAAATTAGATTTAAACCAACATTTCACACCATATTTTATAATTTAGTTTCAGCAGTTAACTTTAAAGATCATACTACTAAGAAAATAAAAGCAAAACCTATCATGTACTTCTTAAAAACACATGTACGAGACATATTCTTTAAATTTTTTAAAAAGAAATTTGTTTCCAATTCCATGCAAAGATAGTTTTCAAAATGCATCCTTTTGCAACCTTTTGAGTTCCTTAGTTTTCTACCCCCCCTCTTCCCTTCCCCCTTCCCATGGAAACAAACAATCTGATATAGATTGTACAATTGTGTTTAACATATTTTCATCTTAGTCATGTTGTGAAACAGGAATTAGAACTAAGGGGGGAAAAAACCATGAGAAAAAAAACATAGAAGTTTTAAAAAGGAAGCATTGCATGCTTTGCTTTGTATTCTGATTCTTTTTTCTTTGGATGTGGAAGGTATTTAGGAGATATATTTTTAACCAAAGAAGGATAGAATCAATGAAAAAAATATAAAATAGATAACTTTGATTAAAACTGAAAAGTTTGTGTACAAACAAAAATGAAATCACATAGGATAAGAAGGGCAGCAGCAAAAAAGGCAAACAACAACTTTGTATCTAATTTTTCCCATATAGGTTTGGCTTCCGAGATATATAACTAGGTATGTGTATATGGAAATGTAAGTAAATGTATGTATATGTAAGTAAATATGTCTATGGAAATGTTAGTAAATATAAGTAAATATGTATATATGCAAATGTAAGTATATGCAAATATAAGTATATATAGCAAAAGCTATTGAAACAATTGCAGACTATTAACCAAGTTCATGAAAGAATGTTCCCAATGACTAACAATGAAAATACTACAATAAAAGAAAAAAGTTACCAGTGGCTCTCTAGGGATAGAACCTACTGCAGTAAGGAGGGGTTAGG